>NC_080181.1:48160753-48453253 GCF_950295315.1 Erinaceus europaeus | reverse complement strand
CTGTCCTATCCAACAACAGCAGCAGTAACAACAACAAGGGCAACAAAATGGAAAAAATGGCCTCCAGGAGCAGTGGATTCATGGTGCAGGCACTGAGCCCCAGTGATAACCCTGGAGGCAAAGGAGGAGGAGAAGGAAAAAGAGGTGAAGGAGGAGGAGAAGGAGAAAGACAAAGATACATCTGTACTGTTTCACCACCTGTGAAAGCTTCCTCCCTGTAGGTGGGGACCATGAGCTGGAGCCCAGCTCCTTGAGCATTATAATGTGTGCACTTAACCACCTGGCCCCCCAGGTGTCTCTCTCTCTCTGTCCCTCTACCACCCCCTTCCCATTGGATTTCTCTCTGTCCCTATTAAGAATTATAAGAAAAACAAATGAAGAAAAAAAAAAGAACTAAATGTGCAGATGCGGGGAGCTCAAGATAGTGGCAATGACAGGATAGATTCATTCAGTGGAATCAGAGAGGCACGTTGACTGCACCTGTGCTGTGAGCCGCCATGGTGGAGGGGCTGGTGTCAATGGTGCTGTGCGCTTTGAGATTAGCTGTTGGTGCTTGTCCAACACTTCCCCTCTCCCTGTGACAATGTGTAAAATGGGTTACATGCTTGTAGGAGAAAGGTTGTTTGGTCCTTTGTCATAACATTAATCACAGATAAACTCATCTTCCTTGTGAAGGCGCGAGCCCACTGTAATTTCTGCAGAGATGCCATGGTCAACATGGAGATGTCCACTCTCCTCCAAAGTCCTCCTGGTTGTAAGAGTCACCAGGGCATATACCCAGCCAATTCCAGATGACTGCCAGCCAGACTGTGAATTTGGGTTCCAATTTTTAAAAAATATTTATTCACTTTTGTTGCCCTTGTTGTTTTATTGTTGTAGTTATTATTGTTGTTACTGATGACATTGTTGCTGGATAGGACAGAGAGAAATGGAGGAGGGGAGAGGCAGAGAGGTGGAGAGAAAGACAGACACCTGCAGACCTGCTTCACCACTAGTGAAGCAACTCCCCTGCAGGTGGGGAGCTGGGGGCTCGAACGAGATCCTTTCACCGGTCTTTGCGCTTCATGCCATGTGTGCTTAACCTGCTGTGCTACTGCTCGACTCCCTTGGGTTCCAGTTTTTTTTTAATTTTTACATATTTATTTATTTTCCCTTTTGTTGCCCTTGTTGTCTTTTATTGTTGTTGTTAATGATGTTGTTGTTAGATAAGACAGACAAATGGAGAGAGGAGGGGAAGACAGAGAAGGGAGAGAAAGATAGACACCTGCAGACTTGCTTCACCACTTGTGAAATGACTCCCCTGCAGGTGTGGAGCCGGGGCCTCGAACTGAGATTCCTACGCTGGTCCTTGCGCTTTGTACCACGTGTGCTTAACCCGATGCGCTACCACCCGACTCCTGGGTTCCAGTTTTGCGATGACTTGATTCCCTCCGGAGTTGCCACACTCAGCCACCCTTCTTCTTCCAGCCTCCGAATCCCTTTTCTGTCATCAAACACAGACAGAGAGTCAAGCAGGGAGTCATGGGGAATCTTCAAAGGTCAGCTTCTATTGCTTGTCAATAGCTGACATTTAAGCATTTCTTTCAGACGTGGCTGATAATGTTTTCTTGAGATAGGCCAGAGGAATTGCTGTGTCGGTATGCAATTATGCTCCTAATGAGATGCGTACATGCAAATTGGGTGGTACGTGCCAGCGCCTTTTGTCGCGACTGCAGCCACCAGGAGACTTTGATAGATAAGGTGTCACTCTGCAGAGTTGGAAGGCTCTTAGGGAAGCATCTATACCGTGCTACAGCTAGATGCTAATTAGCAGGGACCCTTAGCAATGCTAAATAGAGAGGTCCAGTGATTTTTTTTTTTTTTTGTCTTTCCTTCCTTGGTAAATTTTGACAACTTCCTTGAACCAATCATATCAACAAGATTAGTCAGTGAATGTGGCAAACATCTTTATCCTCTTTAAAAAAATTTAAAACCAAATGGAACATGCCCTACAAAATGCATTGTATATTCATAAGTATATCCAGTAGAAAGCTAGCTACCTCGAATGATTGACTTTAAAAAAAAATCATTTAAAATGCAAATAAGGTGATAATACATCAACGGATTCCATCAGATTCAGAAAAAAAATACCCATATGATATCTTTTTCAAAAGATTATTTTTCCATCCTCGCGTTTTGTGAGGTTGTAAAAAAAAAAAAGAAAGAAAATCAAAGCAGTGGTGTCAATGATGACTTTGAAAGTTATTGCACACTCTTGAGTTATTCTACATGTTAATCCGAAATGGTTTTTCAAGCACCACAAAGTAATTACAGCTACGCAAATGACAACATCAAGGGGACATAAAGCAACCGCCCCCCCCCCCCCCTTTGCAGGGTACCCTGATCCTCAGGCAGATTTTCTGACTGTTGGATTCATTCCTATCAACTCAGAATATATAGCATGTAGACACTCACAAAAGGTTTACGGAACCTCTACCTCAATCTACATCTCTCTCTGATGGCATGCTGTCCAACATGACTGCTCACTTCAGGTTTTCACTCCTTTCGGCCTTTAGAGAATTTCACCATAGACTCTTTGCTTGTACTATGGGCAAAAATCGGGCATCAGTGATCTGAACAGTGGTGGCAACTGGTGGGAAAGGCTTCTCTTAAGTGATGGCAAAAGAGAGCTTAGGGCTATCCTTTCCTTTCTTTTCCTTTCTTTTCTTTCTTCTTCTTCTTTTTTTTTCCCTTCCTCTTCTTTTTTAAATGATCCGAGTTTCATATGAGTTATTTTTCACATGCTGGACACACACACACACACACATTTCTGACTGGCTGTCATGACGGGATTCGGTAGCAATAAATTTCATTTGTCGGTCTCTCCTTGGATGTAAAATTTCCATTTCAGAAAAAAAAGTTCTCTCCAACACTGCATTTCAGGGTGATAATTGCACTTCTCAGGTGGTTAAGAAAAAGATGATCTACAAATAATAATTAAAAAGTTGTGCCCGAAGAGGATGAAGATGTCAGATAGGGAATTCAAACATATGACACACTGGGCTTATGACTTGACCTTGCTCTACTGTGTTGGGTATTATGAATTCTAAGCACATTTTTTTGCTTCAATATTTGGAGGTGACAATTTCAGGGTGTGTGAGGTGGAGAAAAGGTAACATTTAGACTGGTGAATTCAACTACTGCCTAGACGCCATAGCTTCTCCTCCTCGTTGCTTTACACATGTCAGGCTATTAACACCCGTAATTAACCAGCTCCACACTCTTCTTTGTACTTTAGAAGCAAGTGCTTGGAGGAGGGGATTAGTTCCTTAGCCTTTCCCTGCCCCATCCTGGAACTTGATTACAAGAGTAAACTCTTTTAGGGTGAGGATGTGGTTGAAATCCCACAGAGGTCTTATAATAATTGGCCTACACATTATTTGAGGAGTTTTAATATTAGTTTCTCTCAGTTAAAGAACATGGCAAGTCAAACCACACTTGGGATTTCTGGAGTCTCTTGCCTTGGAGGGGAAGATTGTGGTCAGCATAGAAAACGTAGCAGCATTGAGTTCACACAGTCCCATGCAGCCTAGATTAGACGGAGCTGATTGACTTGCTTCTTGAAGCAGGTCATGAGTTCTCTAGGTCACCACCATTTCCACTGGGTGTACATTTATTGTTTTCACGTCTGCTGCTCAACTTCAATCTGAGGTGATTTTGACCTCCGAGGAACTCCTACCTACCCTGTTTCTGAGCTCTAAATAAAGTCACAGTTCAAACAGGATGACAAAGTTCCCTTGTGTTCCACACATTCTGCTAAGAACCAGAGCAGAGGGTAGAAAGTTGTGGTGCCTTCTGTTGGGTAAATCAGGCTGACTGAAGAGATCATGGAGGACAAGCAGAAGCTGTGGTGCAGGAGATGTGCTGCAAAGACTTGGAGGGCTCGGGCACCCACACGCTGAGTGGAGGCGGATGGCAAACAGCATTTCGATAAAACTCAGGATCACGTGTCACGTGTGTAACTTTTGGGAAGGATGTGATTGTGGCTGGACGACTTTAGTTTTTCAGTTCCAACTTCAGTTAGGACATTTCTTTTTAAAAAATGTTGGTACGTTAAACAAGATTTATTTGATCTTATTTTATTTTTTCATTTTACTAGAAGAGAGGTTAATGGGTTACAGGAGTGTCACTGACACATGGTCACAGTTTCTCATCGCCTAGTGATGTAGTCTGCAAAACACTCTCATCTCCAGGGAGTCCAGTGGTAGCGCAGCAGGTTAAGCGCAGGTGGTGCAAAGTGCAAGGACTGGCATAAGGATCCCAGTTGGAGCCCCCGGCTTCCTACCTGCAGGGGAGTTATTTCACAGGCGGTGAAGCAGGTCTGCAGATGCCTATCTTTCTCTCCCCCTCTCTGTATTCCCCTCCCCTCTCCATTTCTCTCTGTCCTATCCAACAACAATGACATCAATAACAACAATAATCATCAACGACATCAACTACAACAATAAAACAACAAGGGCACCAAAAGGGATTAAGTAAATAAATAAATATATAAAAAAAACCACTCTCATCTCCAACGTAGGTCCTTTTCACCTATCATGTACCAGGACGCCACTTACCCCTGTCCTTCTTCCCCATAATCTTTTATGTTCATAGTAGCACAATAGCCAAAAAAAAGGGGGGGCATTTATTTTATGAGAGGAAAAGAGAGAAAGATGCAGAGCTTTGTTCAGAGCATCATGCCTAAGATCAAGCCTAGGACTTCAAACATGCTAGTCCTGTGCTGTATCAGCTGAACCACATCCTTGGCCACCCACTGATACAGTTCCTCCTCTGACCCAGTGCTAATCATCACAGACAAAAAGATCCCCTGGACCTGGTTTCTGACCCACAAACTGTGCACACGACTCCCATAACTTTCATCACACTCCACTGCTGTTTTTTCATCTGTCACCACCGCTAGATTGAGAGGGACTTGAGGTCGGCCATTTTATTTTTCATCACTTTTTTTTTTTCCCCTCCAAGGAGGTGTCTCCTCAAATCAGGATGCAGTTGGTGTATGGTTTGTGTATTGAAGTGTATAGCAACAGCAATGTGGGAGTGCCCTCTGAGGCAAATGCTTTTAGAAACCAAGCCTTTGGGGAGTTGGGCGGTAGTACAGCAGGTTAAGCACGTGGCGCAAAGCGCAAGGACAGGCATAAGGATCCGGGTTCGAGCCCCTGGCTCCCCACCTGCAGGGGAGTCACTTCACAGGCGGTGAAGCAGGTCTGCAGGTGTCTATCTTTCTCTGCCCCTCTCTGTCTTCCCCTCTTCTCTCCATTTCTCTCTGTCCTATCCAACAACAATAATAACTACAACAATAAAAGAACAAGGGCAACAAAAGGGAATAAGTAAATTAAAAAAAATTAAAAAAACAAGCCTTTTGCATGAACTTTTTTGGGAATGTGTTAGGGAGCAGCGTTTAATGTCATGTTGCTCTCATAAGGAAATTTCTGGACATTTCTCTTAGGTTGAACTACGTTGGGCTCAAGCCTTAAACACACAACTGGGGTTAGGTAAAGCCCTTCCCCTCTCTGTGATCAGGTGTCTTAGTGTATCTTTGCAGTCACTGTTGCTTTACAATTTTTATTATGGGAAGGAGAGTGGAAGGGATAAAGGAAATTACTCATACCAAGTACCTTTTTATGCAACCACCAATACACCTAACATCATATATAATTTTATAACCCATTTATGCTTTTAAAAGACATATCATTGTATGGTCTTATTTCTTTAAAAAAATTTTATATTTATTTATTTTCCCTTTTGTTGTCCATGTTGTTTTTTATTGTAGTTATTATTGCTGTCGTTGTTGTCATCATTGTTGGATAAGACAGAAAGAAATCTAGAGAGGGGGAGAGAAAGATAGATACCTGCAGACCTGCTTCACCACTTATGAAGTGATGGCCCTGCAGGTGGGGAGCTGGGGACTTGAACTGGGATCCTTACACTGGTCCTTCCGCTTCGTGCCATGTGCGCTTAACCCACTGCGCTACCGCCCAACTCCTTGTATAGTCTATTTCTTAACAACAAACAAAATGATTTATTAGGAATGCACGGAATGCAGGTGTGGTGTGGCAAGTCAATCATTAACTCAGTAGTCATTGTTTCTTGGCATAAGTGGCTCAGTTAGGCACCAGTGCTCGAATTTCCATTTCATGCAGCTATTAAGACCAATGAGCCCACCTTCTCTGATCCATCTTGGATGGAGCTAGAAGGAATTACGTTAAGTGAGATAATTTTAACAGTGGGCACAAACTGTTAATACATTTCTAATAAGGACATGTTCTTTGAAATAGTTTTCAATCTTCTAAAAGCTTTGACCAGGGAGAACAGAAGCAACTGGTGGCGTTACTTGATAAGATACAGCTACATGTAAATAACACAAATTGTGGTGAGGTCTTGCATGATAAAGCAAATGCTAACAAAGGGGTTCTCAAAGTTAACACAATTGCCTAATAATTTGGTTACAGCAATAACTGTCTATTGCCTTCTTAAACCCTAAGACAGCAGGAAGCTTCCCCTTTCTCTATAAAGCCTGTATTTCTCCCAGGCCTGGAACCTCTAGGGTGGGGCTCACTTTCCTGCATGCTTCTCTCAAGTCAAACCAACTGACACTGCATCTGCTGACCCCAGTCTAAGTAATTTGACCAGTACTGCCAAGGCATGTTTTACTTCAGACAGTGTCCAGAGACTTCAGGCGTGGAATGTCAATTCTTTAGCTTCATTACTCTGGTGAGGAAAGGTCTCAACCTTTCCTAGCTCAGAGGGCTCCTTAATTCCATCTCGGGTGGCATTCTTCTTAACAAAACCTCAAAACCTACGTATAGCTCAGGGCCCATGAAATAGGGAATATGTACATGTATCCATAAGTTAGGGGAAAATGTCTACCTTAAAGCAATGTGCACAATAGTTTGCAGTGAGTCAATAAATAAAGCAAGTAAGTAGAAAGACATAAAGACACCTTAAATTACTTAAACAGTTTCTACTTAGACCTAGATACCCTCCTCACATACCTCTTATTTCATTTCCCTTAATCACTCCAAAGCTAACCTTGTCAGAGAAAGTAAGGACTAAAAGTTGAATAAGGGCAAGAGACTGGCATACTTTAATAATGACTCTAGTTACTACCAGGCCACCCCATCACCTGGGGCCCTAGTCAAGTAGTCTTGGGGTTCCCACAGACATGATGGGCCTAGACCTCTAACAGATCCCTCTTGCCACCGTCACTGGTCATCTCCACCAGGAACAACATAATGGACCCCTCTGTGGGCCCCTAAGGATCTTGCCCTCAATGTGGATCAACAATGGTAGGGACTGTTCCATTCTCTGAAGGGAGGTTGGACAACATATACTACCATCTACCTGAGCAAGATGGGTCCTGAAATCAGTGCAACCTGGAATGTTCCTGGTCGTGATCACAGAATGTGAGCTCAGACCTATAAGGATGCAGAGGTCACACAGGCTCCTGTGCAGAATATGGGCCCCAGATCAAATTGATGGGATATACAGATAACAAAATTTAGAAACTTTTCCCATATTTGGGAGCTACTCTCTTCCTTGATCCAGCTCTCTAGTCCTTTTTTTCAACTATGACACCATCTCCTCAGACAATAAACGTCAAATAGCAACCTGGAAAGTTCACAGAAAATCAATATTCAGTAACCATAGCAATGACAATAACAAGAATCCATTCTCCTGATATTAGTTCCTTTAGAATTAAGCTTTTAGTGACCAGAAATTCATTCATGAGACCATCTTCCTTATGTCAAAGCTGTCTTCTGTCCCCTTGATTTCTATGTCGGCCTTTACACCAAGTCTTGACAGTTATGGCTTGTTGGTTGGTTTTGGAATCAGTTAAAATGACTGTGTTCACCTTTTCCAAAATTACTTTTTTTTTGCCTTTCTCGTCATCCTATTCCTTCTCGTTTCTAGTATTTGAGTACATGACATGTTCCAAGGATGGGCCTGATGGATCAGCAGACTCTGTAAACTGTGAGTAGAATGACTCCGTAAGGAAACTCTAGATTAATGGGCTGGTTGACAAAAGCAGGGTTTTTTTTTTTTTTTTCAGTAATATGCATCTGTGTCACGTGCTGACATGCATGTGCACACAAGCTTAAACATGCCTGTGTTGCATACGTGAATATGCGCCGTGTCTGAGTGTCCGTGCAGCATGTGCAGATATGCTGTCTGTAAAGTGAGTCCCCCACCTCCCTGTCCACGGGTGGTGCCTGGCCCCCAGGATTCAGTGCAATGTCTGTTTTGTCCCAACCCGGGCTGCTCTCTGGGAGCTGGCCCCCATCACTGCTGGAAGGTAACTATGTGATATATAACTTGTAAGCAGCCCTGCTGTTTGTTACTGGCAATTAATCTCTCTGGTGCCTTTCTTCCATTCAGCCTAAGCCTTTAGGTTCTAAATCCAGCTATTCTAACGCTCCCCACTTGTGCTGTGTAGAAAAGACTCAGACTGGCAGATTATCGCAGGGCAGTTAAGCATGTAATTGCTCAAATGAGTTAAAATCCCTTCAAATATCTGTCTTTGTACCTCATCACACCACTTCACGGACTCAAATATTTGACAATTGATGAAGATAAACTAAAGGGGCCTCCATTAGCTACCAACCACCGTGACAAGCTTCTTTCACGACAGACTGGTGAATTTTGGGACTGATTATCTCCTTCAAAACTGCAGGAAAGCAGAAAAATACTCCAGTGAACTTTAGAATAGAGAAAGCTAGAAGCTTTACATGGAAATGGGGGTCAAAAAAAAAAATAAAAGAAAACGTGGTTTGCTAATCGAAGGCAGCTCTAGTTAAAAAAAAAATCAGGGTGGTAAGGGGAGGGAGAGGCAGGCAGAAGCACTTATCCAATAAAGGAAGGGAAATATTATCACATTCTCATAGGCACCACAGCTAATGACTGTGTGTTCAATGTAGAGGTAATTACAGCAATGGAGGGGAGGTGGCAGGAATCCAGGTGGATCTGAGTGTGGGGGTTGCCCTGCTGCCAGGAACCACAGCCCCCTACTCTTGCTCCGAGTCAGGTGCCGGGCTGAGGAGTGTCTTGGGAAAGGCATGGAACTTTGCTCTGGCAGAGAACTACCAGGGAACTCACTGCTCTGTATTAAGCTGTTTCAACTCGATGCCAAGGAAGCCAGGTGCTAACACAACCACAGGGCAGAAGGGGAGAGGAGAAATGGATGCTGGGTTCACAGCATGACGGCTTTTGTGCCTGACTGCTGTGACGTGGAGGCCAGATGACCGTGGTATTTCTCTCTACTCGTTCAGCTCAGAGTGATGACTAAGGGAGAAAAGTCTTTGATTCATGCAAGTTAATGATTGCTTTATAAAAACAAGAAGGCATTGGGGCAAACAAGTCAGCTCAGCTGTCGAGCCCATGTGTGAGGTCTTAAGTTCTAGTTCTGACAGCACACGTGCCAGAGTAATGATTTCTCACTCTTTTTATTTATTTTTTTTTAATATTTATTTCTTCCCTTTTGTTGCCCTTGTTGTTGTAGTTATTATTGTCATTATTGATGTCATCGCTGTTGTTGGATAGGACAGAGAGAAATGGAGAGAGGAGGGGAAGACAGAGAGGGGGAGAGAAAGATAGACACCTGCAGACCTGCTTCACCACCTGTGAAGCGACTCCCCTGCAAGTGGGAAGCCAGAGACTCGAACCGGGATCCTTACACCAGTCCTTGCGCTTGGCACCACCTGCACTTAATCCGCTGTGCTACCACCCGACCCCCTTGATTTCACACTCTTAATACAAAAAATACTTTTTAAATGTAATAAAACTGGGTGGTGGAGTGTGGCGCACCTAGGTGAGCGTACATGCAAGGACCTGGGTTTGAGTCCCCTGTTCCCACCTGCAGGGAGGAAGCTTCACAAGCAGGACTTCAGGTCTCTCTCTCTCTCTCTCTCTCTCTCTCCCCCTCTCTCCCTCCCTCCCTCTCTATCTCCCCCTTTCCTTTTGATTTCTGGATGTTTCTAAACAAAGATAATAAAAAGGAGAAAACTGGAGTAATTCTGCATTGGATACTCATAGTTACTGTGAACCTGTACCCTATAGTCATTTTAGAATTTCTAAATGTCAAACATGAAAAATTGGAGAAAACATTTTATAAAAAACATCAGTTGTACTTTTTTGGCGAGAGAGAAAGATGGAAAGAGAGAGAGAGAGAGAGAGACTTAGCTTCATTTTTCATTAGCTTAGTGTGATTGTGCTGTGCTGGTCACTGTCGTGGAATTAATACTCTTGGTTTCCAAGCAGTGTCTCTGGGATAGGAATTCACCCAAGAAGTCCCTTGGCTGGCCTGGCATTGGCTGGACAGTGCCGTCCTGACTGATTACATGGTATGCCTGGTTAAACACCAATGGAGAGTGGGCATCTTGGAATGAGTCTTGACTTTATTGGGGATTCTTCTGGCATTTTATTATTGAACATTATGTTGGCTTTTGTTTAGACATAATAGCGCTAATTGAACATTTAAGCAAGATGTTCTAAGAATGAAATGACAACATCAAATTGTTATTAGCTTTTATAGACCATCACTTTGTCTTTTAACTTACCTGTCACCTCTCTGTTGCACACGCGCATGTGTGCGCGCACGCACACACACACACACACACATGCACGTGCACAGGTACACGCTAGGGTTGCACAAATGTTTCCCCTGTTTCTGATAATCTGTCCTTATTTGGTCTGCTTGATGTTTGATCTTGGTCTTTGGAACATTGAAACATCAGTTGTGACTGCTTTCTGGCTTTAATATGTAACTGATGGTTAAGTGGTCACATGGAACACTGTCACAGGTAATGAGAACAGGGGTGTGAGACACATATGTTCTGAACATGTGGTAGCATCTTAATATTGACTTCTATTAATGTTTATTTTTTATTTTTAATTCAAGGGTTATCACTGAGATCAGTGTGGGCACAGCAAATCCACTGTTCCCAGCGGCCATTTTTTCCCTACATTTTATTGGCTAGGATAGAGAAAAATTGAGAGAGGGAAAGGGAGATAGGGAAGGGGGGGAAGATAGACACCTGCATCCCTGCTTCACCTGCTTGTGAAGTGTCCCCACCGCGGGTGGGGGAGTAGGGGCTTGAACCTGGGTCCTATGTGAGCTTAACTGGGTGCACCACCATCTGATCCCATGTCAGTTTTTCTTAATATTTAAGTTTTCTACATGTAATCCTATGTGACCATGTATAGCATCTCACCTAGTCATTGATGTAAGTATAAGTAAAATTTAAATGGTGGAATGATAATTATAAAAATTGCTGTCGGATTAGTATAGAGCACAAGATTTCTTTGCAAGAGGTTCCAAGTTCGATTCCTGGTACTGCCCATATTGCTGAGAAGTGCTCTGGTGAAAGAAAAAAAAAAGCTACCTGAATGTATACACAAGAGCTATGTTTTCCAATTATTCATAAAATAGATGGTGGATACGATTATGAAGAGACAAGAAGAGTACATTACATAAAAAAATATTTTGTGACCAATCACTATTTTAGATGTTAGTAAATTAGAAATTATAAAATTATAGTATTGTCTAAAACTTCCAGAACTCACTTTGGACTAGCATCCGTAACAGTGGTCAGAACTCTTAAGAACTATAGATGATCCTTAGCTATTTAATTTCACTTCGGTCAGATCCTCCAAATGTTATGTGTACGGGGGGGGGGGGGGCATTTCTCACATCTAATGAGGTTGGGGTAAAATCAGAATGCCAACTTCACTAACTTGAAATTTCCCAGGAAAGAAAAATTCTGCAATGAAGTATAATAAAATCTACAATGACTCATCTTTATTTTTCAGACAAAATTAAAAGCAACAGTGGGCTATAGAGATAGCACAATGATTATGCAAAGAGATTTTTCATATCTGAGACACCAAAGGTCCCAGGTTCAATTCCCGGTCTAGTAATTTGAAATTATTGCAACCATACAGTGTTTCTTGTGATAGATATAATCACACTAGAAATCAACTGTAGAATCATGTTTAGATCTTCTTGAACTAATTGGGAATAATTATCCTGTATAATTCATAAGTGAGAGAGACAAGTGTGTGTGTGCGTTTAACCAGGTTCGCCACCTCCTGGCCCCAGGGTGAGAGAGAGAGTAATGTAAAAAAAAAAAAAAGACATCATTGTAGCTGAGAATAAAAATGTAATTTCTGTGAAGAAATATAATTTCGGGTCCTGTAGCTTCCGGAGTAGTGAACAATGCTATAGTTGTCTCTCTTTTTATCTCCCCCCTTTCTTCCCCTTTCTTTTCCTATTTCCTTCTCTATATGAAAAATGAAAAGTACAATCTCAATTCTTAATAAAAATACTCAATTACATAACGGACTATCTGAACAGACACTCAATTCTTAATAAAAATACTCAATTACATAACGGACTATCTGAACAGACACTCTACCAGAGCATATGGAAGATTTTCAATACCGTGTCATTAAGCATTTACACATAGTTAAAATAAAAATTAAAGTATAATTTGGCATTCTTTCGTAACAAAAATCTCAGTGAGTGACTATTAGTAGGGAGGGAACCTTCTTGACCTGATAAAGGACAACAGTGAAAACCCTGCCAGCACACTTAACTCCTGAAGGTCTGATGGTTTTCCATCGAATTTTATACTCACCTCATTCCCACCTACTTCTAGTTAGTAAATTAAAGGGAGGGGAGCAATAAAGACACGCCGATATGAAAAGGAACAAACTGTTTTTTATTAGCATATTTATATGACTGACATAGAAAACCCCTCCCCAAAAGAAAGTCTGCAGACAACTGGAATAAAGAATTTAGTTCAGTCGAAGGTTTCAGATAAATATCTTAAAAATCAGTTGTATCTCTAAAAAGTAGCCAAGAGTAAGTAGAAGTGGAAACTTACAAATGGGGATCTCTGTAAAATTTGAGTGAAAAAATATATACAAAATACTTGGGGAAAAACCTAGTAAAATAGGGCAGGATTTATATGCTGAAAAGTATGCAAATTTTTCCTGACCAACATAGAAAAATCAAAGGAGACCAAACTGGGGAAAATGTGCAATTTTTCACCATAATCGAAGTCTTGATCCTGTTAAAATGTCAGGTCTTTGTGAGCTGAACTAGATATTCAATGCAGTGCCTATCAGCATCCTAGCAAAGATTATTTTTTGTCGTTCCCCCCCCCCCCCCCCCCCGAACAGATTGATTTTGGAAATTTTGATGTGAAGACAAAGTACTTAGGGTGAGAGTGGTTTTTAAAAAAATGAAGAAGTGGGATGCAAGCTCCTTAACTTCAAGACCAAGACATCTGTAAAAGCTGCGAAATGAAGACTGTGTGTAGATCGGTGAGAGAACTGACACAAGTATTAATGAACAGGATAGATAGCCCAGAAATACACTTATACAGCATGGTCAGTCAAGGTATTAAGAATATTTTAGAGAAAGGCTAATCCAAAGGTATTAGAACGTTAAAAATCCATGTGTAAAAAAACCTCTACAACCCAGGTCAGGAGCATACCTTACCCAGTAAGATTGCTGTTTTTTTGTGTCACTATAGTTTTTGCCTTCGGGTTATTGTGAGTCCACTGCTCCCGGAGACTATTTTTTCCCCCTTTTTGTTGCCCTTTTTTTTTTTATCGTCATCGTGGTTGTTTTCGATAGGACAGAGAAAGGAGGGGAACACAGAGAGGGGGAGATAAAGACAAGACACCTGCAGACCTGCTTCACAGCCTGTGAAACGACTCACCTGCAGGTGGGGAGCCGGGGGCTCGAACGGGGATCCTTATGTCGAGCTTTGCGCTTTGCGCCATGTTTGCTTAACCCGCTGCGCTACCGCCTAACTCCCCATTTTTTTTTGTTTTATTTTGTATTTTTCTTGTGTGCACAGTTTAAAGGGCTGAAAAAATAAAGCTAGTGATAAAATTTTACCTCCAGTTTGTTTGTAGCGTTCATGAGTCCTGATTCTCTTATTCTTCAGAAAATTAAAAACAACAAAAAACAAAACAAAAACAGAAACAAAAAAAAAACAGGGAGATATAGGAAGATTGTATTTAATCCTGAAATATTTATTGCTTTCCTCTTTGCAGCAATGTTCCCCGTCCTTGTTTTAGAGAACTATCCCCCCCCCCCCACGTGAAATAGTGTGTGTGGTTTAAATCATTGAGCAAATGCATAAATAAAATACTTCAGGTTAGTAATGAGGCCTGAGGGCAGTGAGTGAAGTCAAAGAGGGGTAACTTCCTACAAACTCTAGCAGTACTCATGATGTTCATTTTCATCTCTTGGATGTGAAGAGAGAGAGGGATGAGGGGTGATTGATATTCTTTACTTTTTAAAAGACTTATAGATTTTTTTTATAGAGATTAGAGAATGAGAGAGACAGAGACAAAGGGAGAAAGACCAGAACACCACTCAACAAAATGTTTCAAATCCTTTCTATCTTTTAAACATAACTCACACACACACATCAGATTTTTTTTTTAAATCATCAATTGTATTTTATTCAATTTAAAACTTTTTTTGTCTGAAATGCAGTGTTATTCAGAGTAGAAACAAAGGACAACACGCTAGAAAATATTTTCAAGCAGGTATCTGATAAAATACTGCTACTCAGAGTAGTGACATCCTAATAACAAGGAAATCAAATCTCTAATGAAAAAATTGAAAAAATATTCCAGTGGATACATCACTGCTTATTTTTCATCAAAAAATACATATGACACGAAAACCTATTAAAATAAGTTGAACATCATTAGTAATTGAAAAACAAATTAGAACCAAACAGCTATGAAAGCCTTGGCCACAGCTAGTGCCTGCAGTGCCCTCAGTAATGATGTGCTCACGTTTCCTGAAGTGATGACTGGCCTCAGAAACCGCCTTCCCCAGCCTTTCCCAGTCCTTGCTCTGATGGAAAACACCTGCAGGGAATCCAATTCATGAGTGGTGAAGCAGGTCTGTAGGTGTCTCTTTTTCTCTCCTCTCTTATCTCCCCATCCCTTCTCAATTTCTATCTAGTAAAAGAAAAAAAAATTAGAAAAAGCCAAGAAGAAGAAAAAATGACAGCCAGGAGCAGTGGATTCATAGTGCTGGCCCCGAGCCCCAGCCATTGGAGGCAAAAAACAAAACAAAACAAAACAAAACAAAAAGAGAAAAAGAAAAGGAATTCTCTCATGAAACAGTTCAACATTTGAGTTTCAGTACCATTTATGGGCTTGTCCCAGAGAAGACAAAAAAAAAAAAAAATCACATCTCCAAATGACTACCTAAACCTGGTCATGATACATGTATTCACAGTCATCAAATGCAGAAACATCCAGATGTCCATCAGTCATGGAAGAGATAACTTATGATACTTGAGACACCAAATGGTTTAAGGGCAAAACTGTTTAAGGGTAAAAAGGGGGAAGAAATAAGTGACAGATTTGCAACAACCTGCACTGATCTCAAAATTACTGTGATCTGAATGGGGAATTCAGATAAAGGGACCACCGTAAAGTACTGTTACCTCGATTCCCTCTGATAAAAATCTGCTGTGTGACTCTGCTTTCAGCTGACAGCCTCTCTGTGTATCAGCGGGTACAATCACACCCAAACACCTAAGGTTTACTTTGGAGCAAATTAAGAAGACTGATGGGAGATTTCTAGAGTGAAATATTCTGTACAAAAAGGGGCCTGTGGCTCTGTCCCACTATTCAGAATAATTTGGACTTTTAGCCTCTTTCTAAAGTTAGTCATACTTGATCTTTTGAGTTTTTAATGTGAAACAATCCCCCCCCGCAGAGGTCTAACAAACTCTAATTTTTTATTCCAAATGATTAAAAAATTAAGTTAATTAGGGAAGCTATTAGAACTATTGGCAAGGGAATATATTTGACACAACTAGCATTGAGTGGCAAGGAAGGTGGAAGGTTGTTTTAAAGACAAAATAAAATAGAAGCCCCAATTAATGACTTAAAAGACCCAACTTAGATCCGTATCGGTTCAAGTCATTCTTTTCCCAAAATCATTCATCCAAATGCAGCAAATGTAATTTTTCAACAAAAATATAACAAAGCCTTCCTTGTTTGGTCAAGGCAAACTGTACATTCACTTTATATAGACAATTCTGCTTTGGTTTATTTGCTTTTGAAATTGTGTTTGTTTGGGGCCGGGAGGTGGCCTGCAGCGTTTCACCTTCTTGTGGGCAGGGACTAGGGGCTTGAACCTGGGTCCTGGTGCTCCCCAGGATGTGCCACGCCCTCCCCAACACACACACACACACACACACACACACACACACACACACACACACACACACACACACAGAGTTCCCATATTGGTAGGATTTTTTAAATGATGGGGAGAGTCAGTGTGGGTTTTTAATATCTTTGGGATAAATAATGAAACACATTCCAGCTGCCTGCTCCCCACCTGCAGGGGAGTCGCTTCACAGGCGGTGAAGCAGGTCTGCAGGTGTCTGTCTTTCTCTCCCCCTCTCTGCTTCTCCCCCCCTCCATTTCTCTCTGTCCTATCCAACAACGATGACATCAATAACGACAACAATAATAATTACAACAATAAAACAACAAGGGCAACAAAAGGGAATAAGTATATAAATATTTTTTAAAGGAATCAGAGTCGGGCGGTAGCACAGCAGGTTAAGCGGCGGTGGCGCAAAGCGCAAGGATGGTCTTAAGGATCCCCGCCCCCCACCTGTGGGGGAGTCGCTTCACAGGTGGTGAAGCAGGTCTGCAGGTGTCTTTCTCTCCCCTCCTCTGTCTTGCCTTCCTCTTTACATTTCTGTCTTATCTAACAACAACAACAACATCATTAACAACAACAGCAATAACTACAACAATAAAACAAAAGGGAATAGATACTTTTTAAAAAAAGAATGAAATACAGATTTTTCCAGAAAATAGCATAAACTCAGTCCAGGAGAAGGAATCACGGGCTTTTTGATAAAGTGCTATCCCAATGTGCCGTGACTGTGAACCTTTTCAGAAACTTGATGTGTGCCAAATACAATTTTTTTAAAAGATATTCTTCTTATTTTATTTTATTTATTTATTCCCTTTTTGTTGCCCTTGTTTTATTGTTGTAGTTATTATTATTGTTGTTGTCATCGTTGTTGGATAGGACAGAGAGAAACGGAGAGAGGAGGGGAAGACAGAAGGGGAGAGAAAGATAGACACCTGCAGACCTGCTTCACCGCCTGTGAAGCGACTCCCCCGCAGGTGGGGAGCCGGGGTTCGAACCGGGATCCCCATGCCGGTCCTGGTGCTTTGCACCACCTGCGCTTAACCCGCTGCGCTACAGCCCGACTCCCCCCAAATACAATTTTAAATGTAATCACTAGTGACCTAAATATAATCCACTAAAAACTTCATAATGAGTATATGCTGATCAGGTTTACTTAGAGAGAGAGAAAAAAAAAAAAAAAACAACTATAAGGGACCAGGCATTGGTCGAGCACACCCAGTCGAGCGCACAAGTTACCATGAGGAAGGACCTGGGTTCAAGCCCCCGGCCTCCACTATATAATAAAACAAAATAAAAAGGAAACATGGCCATCAAGATCCGTGGTGGACTCTCACACAGACTCCGAAACCCAGCAATAAGCCTAGTGGCTATTAAGAAAAATTCACATCATTACAAAAAAATTACTTTCAGAACTTTTTTCAATGTTTTAAATTTTAAGGTCTTTAAAATGTTATGTTAGATTATTCAATGCCAGCCAGTGTCCTTCACCCCAAGTAGTGTTGCTAAAGCCTGTGGTCTGAGAGCCCAGAAGTGCTTTCTTAAAAGTTTGAAATAAGGTTCAAGATTTCCGTTCTGATCACTATTTTTCATCTCAGTACCAGGGGCTTCAGATATGAAAAAGAAGAATTAAAAAAGATGTTACACACGGCGTGGCATGAAAACTCAAAACCCTGTTTTTTGTTGGTTTTTTTTTTTGTTGTTGGTGGTTTTTTTTGTTGTTTTTTTTTTGTTTTTTGTTTTTGTTTTTTGTTTTTTTTTGTTTTATTTTTTTCCCTGCCTTGGTAATTTACACAGGAAATAAAAATAATGTATCAAAACAAATTTAAATTTACCAAAATGGCTTGATTCAAGATCCACAGACAGGGTATGTAGTGATGCCTTTCAAAAGTAAGATTGTGATGAGTCAGGAAGTAGGATTATATGCCTCTACATTGTATATCAGAATGCCAGTAAATTACATGAAAAGTAAGTACTTTTTGTTGTAGAATATAAATAGGTCAGGACACAGGTGTGGAAGGATGAATTAAATTCGTGAACAGTGTATTCATGGCAGACATTTCACTTGTGTGGAAACTTTTTGGGGAAGCAAGGTAAGGACCTCCTTTAGTGCTCCTCCCTTCCTTCCTCCCTCCCTTCCTCCCTCCCTTCCTTCCTTCCTTTCCTTCTCCTTTTTCTTTTCCTTTCCCTTCCCCTTCCTCTCCCCCTTCTCCCTTTTCCTCCTCCTCTTTGTTCCTTCCTCCCATTTTTACCAGAGCACTCCTCAGCTCTGGCTTATGGTCACACTAGGAGCTGAACCCAAACCTTTGGTGCCTCAGGTTCCAAAATCTTTTTGCATAACCATTGTGCGGTCTCCCCAGCCCTGTACATAACCTTTTCCTGTGTGCTGACTCAGTGTCTCTGGATCCTTCCAAGAAGCACAAAATAAACACCAGAGGAAAAGTAAGCTTACCACAGGAAAGCAGTCATTGAACAGACTTCTTTAAGTGATAGAACTGTGTGGCTTGAGGCACAATTGTCAACTTTTTTTTTTTCTTTAGAAGAAGCAAGTATTCCCAAGTGAATACAGGCTACCTGAACTTTAATAGATTTACCTTCTTAAAAACTATATCCTTGAGCCCCTAACAAAAGAAATCCATCTTATAGTTCTTGACACAGGGTGAAAATCATTATAATTCTTTTTGACAGAGAGGGGAAAAGTATTGATTCAGATTCAAGTCTTCAAGTGGGTGGGATTCCCTACGATTGCTAATTTAAGGGCCCTTTCCTTTAAGGAGACACTTAAGAAGAACAAAAATGCTACAAACATTGACATCTCTAGGACAGGAATGAAACCACAGTTACTGTCTGAAAAACAAGAGTATTGTAATGTGCTTTACAAACTTACTATAGGTCTCATATCTAGGAACGAAGAAACAATTCAGTCCCCTCCAAATAAAGCCGAACCCTTCCACATATTTATCGTGAAGTGAAGTCCTCAGCTTGCAAGTCTCTGTGCATGAATCCAAGAGATTCCAGTCACTACGTCCCACTGAGAGCCCCCACATTTTGTTTAGGCTGGCTGGGTTCCTGATGACTTATGCCTTCAGTAGCATATTCCCTGCTGGTGCTAATGCTGTCTTCACCTTGACTGGCACCTGTATAAACCCAGCCCTTGTCTTTAGAAGTGCACATGGCATAGGGATGGCAACCATAACCCAACCTTACAAACTTGTATCCATCCAATTCCATGATAAAGGTAATCAAACTGGAATGGGGAGACAGACAGCATCATGGTTATGCAGCAGCCATTCATGCTCGAGGCTCTGAGGTCCCAAGTTCAATCCCCAACACGCCATCCACCAAAGCTAAGCGGCCCTCTGATCTATCTCTGCTTCTCATTAAAAAAAAAAATTCTTAAAAAGATAAATGCAATGAGACTGTTTTTCCTGTGACTCGGTCGCCAGTGTTTTCAGACCTCCCTCGCTGTGTTCTCAACAGTTTTGTTACCACCTGAGCATTCCAAGTGAAGTCCTCTACACAGTGAATGCATCTGTGCTTGCACTGAGTTCCCAGATGGAAAAATCACAGTGGCAGCACCTTCACTAGTTTTGTTGAGTTTGAACTCGTTTATGACTGAGCACAGCTTTCTTTATGTATGCTGAACTAAATTTGCCCTGACAGAGATGGGATTTTGTTCATCCTTGCTAGACTCGTTCCACTTTTCCCAGCATGCAAAGTCAACCTCCCATTCACTGTCACATGCCTTTACTGGCCTCACTATTTTGCTTTTCTTTTCAAAGAAGCCAGAGTCACTCAACACGAGCATTAGCACTAGTTGAACGTCCCTCGTGGCTTTTAGTTGTGCTCACTTATTCATTTGTTAAGCAGAAAGGGAGCACTCTTCCCCATTTTAACAACAACAACAACAACAAAAAACCAGCACATTCTCTCCTACTGTGGGTGAGGTTGCCAAGGTCAAACGTTGTCAACATTAGGTAGTCATGAAAAGGCAAGAAACAGGACTCAGTGGGACTTCTGGTGTCCAGAATCTTGCTCCTGTCACTTCATTCTGAAAAGCATCAAAGAAAAGAAGACAAAGTCCTATGCCTAAGAATTCCAACTGAAAGAGTAAACTGCATTGCTAAGGCATCACTGTACACAGTGTACCCGCCTGTCTCCTGCAGACAGGAGAAATCAGGGTTGGGGAGACAGCTGGGGTCACGCTCTCTAGAAGAGTCTTCTGAGTGGGCTATTAGAGGGAGCATGGCACTAGACGCCCAGGAGACTCCAGGAATCTTACTTGCTACTGCAAATCCTTTCCAAGTCTGCTCTCGCTAGTTTACACAATAGGAAACTAGGGAGACCACAGAAACTTAGGAAACATAGGTTCTCAAAGAAAAAACTATCTCACTCATCTTATCATTCACATACACACCCAAAATTTTTAGAGATTTAATTTGGGAGCTGGGCAGTGGTGCACCCAGTTAAGCGCACATAGTACTAAGCACAAGGCCCTGCGCAGGGGTCCAGGTTCAAGCCCCTGCTTCCCACCTGCAGGGGGGGTCACCTCATGTCTTCCTTTCTCCCTCTCTATCATCTCCCCCCTCCTCCTCTCTCAATTTCTCTCTGTTTTATCCAATAAAATGGGACAAAATGGCCTCCAGGAGTTATGGATTCCCGGTACTTGCACTAAGCCCCAGGAATAACCCTGGTGGTGAGAAGAAATCTATTTATTTTATTTAATTAGAGTGGAGGAGAAATAAAAGCACTATTCAGCTCTGACTTATAGTGGTGCTGGGAACTCGGAGACTCAGGGATGAAAGTCTTTCGCACAACCATTATGCTGTCTCCCCAGCCTCACACGGACTTGTTTGTTTTAATCCTTGGAGACATAAAAGGTCTGAATCTCAGATCACCCTGACCTTTCTGAAATGGCCTGTGACCCAGGCCTTGGCTTCTCTCAGGTTCCAGGGCATTGTGGACACCTGGCAGTCCTGAGACAAGCCAGAAATACTAATCGCTCAATGTTACATACCCCTCAGCTGACTTGTGCGTTGCACGTTTACATTTAAAGAGTGAAGCCTATGTTGCTACCCACACAGAACAGACACCGTCCCTAGGCATTCTGATTGTAGACCAATATTTACTGAGGATTGTAGGAGTCCTAAGAAAACGTAACAACGGCTACCATTTACTGGGTGCCTTCTCTGGGCCCAATCTTTCTCCCTTGTTTCATTGCCTGTAGTGGAGCTGCGACCACAACCGAGGTCCCAGCAGTTCCTCAGGCTCAGTGACAAAAACTGCTCAGTGTTCACTTCTTCAACAAGTGGTTCCGGATGGATGTCAAGCACTCACAACAGGGACAAACACTGAGGACCCCTTTTTACTACCAAGTAACAGCTTAGTAGGGTGAGTTTACTTACACAATTTGTGTGGAGCTGGGGCCTTACACACATTGGCGAGTCCATGGTGCCTTCTTTGTTGCTTCAGATCCATAGAAACAAAGAGACAGAGGAAAAGACAGCCCTGGGACCTTGCTTCTGGGGCAGGGCTTAAATGTGTGTGGCCTTTGAAGGTGAGCTGTCTTCAGGACTCATTTGTTTCTGTCTCCTCCTCCTCCTTCTCCTCCTTTACCCCAAATACTTTTCATTTAAAAATTTTACTTATTTATTATTAGTGATTTGATATCAATTTATAAAATTATACATTTGTTTCCACCACCAGAATTTTCTGTCCCCCAACCCCTCCATTGGAAACTGCAGCAGTTCTCCCAAGGTCACAGCTATAAGCTAATTGTGTAACCTTCTATCTATCTATCTATCTATCTATCTGTCTGTCTGTCTGTCTATCTATCTACCTATCTATCTATATGTCTACAGATGTATTTTTCCCCATTTTTTTTCAATGAGCCTGCCTTCATTTCCTTCCGAAGTCACCCCTACTACACCTATTACTACTTCCAAGCATCCTTCCTACTTTCTTCATTTCTTTCAGAGAAGATAAACGATGCCTGTCTTCTTCTGGTGGTTTCCGGATGTGCCTCCCTTTCAGTGATGGTATATGTATATAAAAAACAAGAATCCACTATAGTGACAGACCTTTTATGTCCCGGGGGAATGGGGACACCCAGCCCTCTTGGTTTTCTTCCCCTACTGTTTATCCCTCTGGGAATATGGACCAAAATTCTTTCTGGTGGGGTTGCAGAAGGTTGGAGTTCCAGTTTCTTCCCTTTTTGGGGGGTGGGGGGAGGTAAGGAGCTAGCTGTCCAAATAGGAAGACCCAGCATGTGCAAAGGTGTGGTTGTGAGAGGCAACGTGACAGGTTCAAGGAAGCAAGGGGAAACCAGAAGAAAAAGAGGAGGAATTCGTTGTTGAGTCTGGGGGACAAACTGCACAGCCTCACTGGGAGTTCCAGTTTCCGTAACTGCTTCCCTGCTGGACACGGATACTGGTGGCCAGTCCACACCCTCAACATCAGAACATTACTTTCTCTGCTTGAGTTCTGCCTTCATTACCCTTCTCAGTCGGCACACTATAGTTGTTTTCCTTAATGTTTAAAATTTTATCATTTATTGAATAGAAGCCCAAAATCAAGAGGGAAGAGGGTGAGAGACAGGGAGAGACAGAGAGACATCTGCAGCTCTGCTTCACCGTTCACAAAGCTTTCCCCATGCCGAGTGGGGACCAGGGGCTCAAACCTGGGTCACACGTGTGCTCGACCAGGTGCGCCACCACCCGGCCCCACAGGCTCTTTAATTACTCTCTGTAATTACCTTAAGATTCGCTCCCAGCCCTCTGTCTGTGGAATGCACCCCTCCTTGCTTGTTTTGTGACCTTGCTGTTTCCCCACACCTTAGCCCCAGTGTCTTAGCATCCTTTGCCCGAATGACTCAGACCTGTTTCCCCTTCTTCATATCCGGAGCCAACTTGAATCAAGAACTTACTCTTTCTGATGGAATTTTCACCATCATGTAGGCTTTCGCCTGCTGAACCTCCTCTTTCCTTCCTTGCTGTAATGTCACACAACAGCTAGCATTTCCTTAGCGTCATTATCACTTTCATTTTTTCATTAGCATTGTTTAATAGATGTTTCTTTTGTGCTGGAAAATTGGTCTCAGCTCTCTTGGAGGGGGAGGGAGCCGAATGTTTCTTTGTAATAAACCTTCTCCTGTCCAGGCCAGAGCTGGGCAGAGCTGGAGGATTCGCCACCAATTCTTTCCAATTCCAGTGCGAGGCCCCCGCCTAGCCACAGACGCTTTTCCACGGCAGTCTGTGCCTATGGGGCATGTCACTGAGGCCTGGTCCCATGGCCGGTAGCACAGACAACTGTGCTTTGGGCAAGTTTTTGTCATAGGCACCGTCTTAGGTCCCCCCTTTGAGAAATGCCTGGGTGGGAGAACAAAGGACTTCGTTGAGCCGGCTGTGATAGAAACATGTGTGGCCTGAGATTCTGGACTTCTGCTACATGACAACATCAATCAATCACTCATCTTTCTCTTTATGGCCAAGTGGCAAGTTTCCTGCCCATCCTAGCTGGGCTCCGTGTTTTTGTCTGTCCCCTCAATTTCTCTTTGGCCCTTTCATGTCTCAAGTACCAGGTACCTTTTCCCTTTGCCTTGTGAAGATGATCCCTGCCACACCCCTTGTGCTCTCTGCCTCATCAGTAATGAATTTATTTTTTATTTATTTTCACCAGAGCACTACTCAGCTCTGACTGGTAGTGGCGTCCGGCATTGAACCTGGGAGAGCTCAGACTCTCAGGTATCAAAGTCTTTTGCAGAACCATTACGCTGTCTCCCGTAGTCTTCTCTCAGAAAACCTTGATTTTATGCAGCCAGACATAGACATTTTGAAGATCTGGTTTCTTACTTTGCAGAAGATTATCATTTCCTCCCGCCTTCCCCATTGAAAGTTCCTCTCAGTAATTTTCTTTCTTTTTTTTTTGTTACTTGAAGCTGATTATTATTTTTGTATGGCAGTGGCCACTCTTGGACAGACAGACAGCAAACCCTTCGATTTAGGGAATCTGTGCAGGTGGCTTTGGGAATCACCTTTCAGCTGATACTGGAGGATGTGCCTTGAAACATGGAAAAGAAGAGCGAGAACATGCTGAGAGCTTAAATGAGAAACTGAGGGAGCAGCTGAGAAAATAATACATGTAAGTGACACACACACACACACACACACACACACACACACACACACCCGTCAGTGGAAAGCCAGCTAGCCAGGAGCAATGGGTATGCAAATCCCCATTGCAAATCCCTGACTCTGTTTCTTTGTCAGCTCAGGACAAATCGACTGAAATTCCTACTTTCTGTGTGGCTCTTCTTAAAACCATTCTTGTGGTGGTGAAAAAAAAAGTTAAGGATGGGTAGAAGATAAAGTATTTACTCTTCAGGAAGTTGGATAGGTACATAGAGGATCACAATGAAAACAAAACAGACAGACAAACAAAGTATGTCTAGGATCCTAGGCTAGCCCAAGTCTTGTGGGTACACAGAGATGCCATGGTCTTTGGTTCTTGGCATCCTAATACAGTCTTAGCAACTGTATTAGGATGCAAGCCGAAGCAACTGTCACAAGAGGAGCCCAAACATGAAGACAGAATCTCCTCTTCTAATCAGAACAGTGTCAGCTCAGAAACACAACAGTTCACAGTCCTGAAGAGCGTTGCTTACAGAGCTGGCTCTAGTTCCCTTCACAAGCTAGGAGTCCCTCTGAAGCCCCTGCTCAGAGTAGCTTCTGAGTTTTCCCCATCTCTGGGAGTCTAGCAGGTCAGTAAACTCAGTTACAGGATCTGTGTTTTCGTTACTTGGGGATCAGGGCAAACTTATGGGCTTAGATGAGCAGGGGTGCTTAAGTCTTTGACCCTGACCTAACTTGTTTCCAAAAAAAAAAAAAGTCAAGGCTTGCAAAAGATGCATAATACATCCCATTTTTCACTGTGACATGTATATATGTCTAATGGCTGAAGTGGTACAACTCAACGGCATGAACCCATGTTCGAACCTTCCAGACTTGGTATGAAGAGGCTTTGGTTCTGGCCATCGACTCTTGTCTCTAACCCTTTTCTGGGTTCTGGAGAGAGATATTCATCAGACACAGATTTTGCACTTGAGGAGTTTCCTTGCTAACTCCGGCCACAAGGGTCAGCAAAATTCTAGGGGGTTAAATAAAAACCCTTAGGGCTCACTTAGAACAGACCGATTCTTGACTGATCAGAACCAGGCATTTGGCTCCTAGGAAACCCATCCCCTCTGTACCTTTTAAGACAGCATCCGTCATTCACTGAAGGACAGTGTGAGAGTACTGTCCTGCGGGAACCTTTTGAGTTTATCTTTTCCCCGAGAGAAAGGGAAGCAAAATGTTAATGGCATTCTGGAGAATGCTGGAGTATTTGTAAGATTCAGTCACTCTTTCTTAAAAGAGTTCTAGACCCTTAGTCCTTGTAATGCTCACATTTCCCAGAAGACTTGTGAAGCCTTAATTTTGTTCACACTTAGTTCTCAAGAGACACTTTTAATAATCTGGTAGCTATTACCACTCTTGCATAGCTTATATAAGTTATAAGATCTCTTCAGTATATTAAAAACAAAACAAAAAAAAACCAACCCTGTGATTTTAGAGTTTTGGTAAGTAGTGAAGTTTTGTTTTAAAAAAAAAATCCCTTAAACTTTATAGAGGATTACATATTTTTAAGAACGGTAATAGTTACCGCAGTTACACAGGCATTGAATTTTAACGTGGCGCTATGTAGCATGGCAGCAAAGGAGTGTAAACATCACCTGTGAATTTTTATCCAGCTCAGGCTCACTGGCGTTTTGCCCCTGAGGCAAATCACATGTCTATTTGGATATACAGATTTCCCCAAGCCTGGGGAAAGCCCAAGGGTTATGTCCAAATCAAAATCTGGGGATGGATGATTTGAACATCACAGAGTAGCGTTTACTGGGGGGATGTCACCTGGTTTGTGGTGGTCTCCAGACAGTGAAAAGGGAAGTCTGGGCAGCTTGCTCCCAGCATGCTCCCTGAGGGGGTCACAGTCGAACTCCCTGGAAACTACACAAAGTGGGACAGGCCGTACATCTCATCAAGAGATTATGATTACATAGAACCCAGTGCCACCTTGTAACTGATTTGTATATGGCTTTCAGAAACCATTCCAAAGCAAATGAACAGAATACACAGCACTCTCAAATGTGCCTGGCCCATTTCTCCTTGAGTGCACCATTGTGATGTGTGTAGAACTACACATGCTAGTAGTTCCTTTGTAGTGCTTTGCAGAATCCACTGAAGTCTCAGTGGAGGCCTTTTCCTCTTAGGACCCTTGGGGAAGTGGTTTGACATATTAAAGTTGCCCAGCTAGTCTCACTGTATAGGGGTCTGTTAACTACACTTACTATTGGTGACTCCAAACACCATCCTTGAGTTAGGCTTCACCTACTTGAAACTTTCCCTAACTTGTATCTTCAAGGAGATACTGTGGATTTCAGGTTTTGTTGTTGTTTTCACCCAGTTAACAAAAGAATAACTCCTCAAATGATGCTTTTGTGCTGCCAGGTTCAGAGGTGAAGAGGCATTTTTCTGCACCCTTTTTTTAAAACCACAGAGGGCAGTTGCAAATTTAAAGTTGACGGGTCCCACAGTTTTAAGAATATCAGCTTTATGGAATGCTACAACATTTACTTACTTTTCCCCCTTATTTTCAGTGAAATCTGCCTCTAACTTCCTATTTCTTTATCTGAAAAGTGATCACTGCTTATTTTGGTGTGACTTTTCTTTCTTCTACCTCTTGTATGAATGAGTGTTTCAGGGACTATTTTTCTGTCTATGATATTTGTGTCAATAGTGAACACTGAAATTTTCATGGCTAGGGCAGGCTCAAACCATTCAGAGACCCAGACGCTGGGAATAGAAACTCCTAGATATTGCAAATCAAGGTAAACCTGAAGCTTCCTGCTGGGGCCTGGGGACTACCACAAGACATTGTTAAGATGGTGATTCCAGTGCCTGAGCCTAAGGTTTGACCTTAATTCTTCCCAAATTTGAGAAAGACCATCCAAGCCCTCGTCTCACTGGTATCTTTTCTTTACTCTTACCCTTCACAAATAACTCAACCATCTCCTGTGAATGGACCTTTAATCCTCAGTCATGCCTTGCCTCCTGTTCTAGGGGTTGATCTAGAGAAATATATCAATCACCTTTTTTTTTTCTTATTTGAAATTACACAGCCCTACCCTTAATACCCACTCAATCTTCAAGCCATCTCTCCCCAAAGCTAAAACTAAGAATCCTCTCCTCTCATTCGTGCCCCCCCAACATTCCCCTTTTACCTGGCCCCTCCTGACAACTCTTGAGCATATCCCCCTTCTCTGCATCCCACGCCTCCATTTTTGTTTCCATAAGTCTCACTCCCTTTTCCACTGTCCCTTAAGATAATCTACCTAGAGGCCACATACACTGAAACTTCAACACTCACAGCTGCCTAGGAAGTGAATTCATATGTCAAAAAGAGAAGGTGAAGAGGTGAATGTGCTCTGCATTGATTCAACAAACATTAACTCGGCATCTACAAAATGCCCCTGGAAACAAATGAGTAGTTAAAAAAAAAAATCCCTGCCCTCAAAAAATTTACAGAGTTTGGGGAGAGAACAAGGACCAAATTAATGAGAGAACAAATCACACTCATTTCTGAGTCAAAGAGAAAAGCCATGGGGACAGAGGAGTCTTTGGGATGAAAGCTTCTCTCAAGCTTGGGAGAAATTCCGGAAATGTTCAGAGGGAAGCCAAGTCAAAGCTGTAGCCCAGAGGCCTGAGGGCATAAAGAGAATGACGGGAAGAAGCTTGTGTTCCAAGAGTTGAGGAAGAGTGTGGCAGGGTCGAGAAGCTAGAGGGAAAAAAAAAAAGTGTTGTTCTTTGGCTAGAGGTGTACTGGGAAGGAATCATGCGAATGGGAGGGGAAGCTGTAGAACCAGCAGAAATGAGTGAGGAAAGAAGTTTCTCTAGGAATTTAGGGGGATCCCAGGCTGTCACCCAAGAGCTTTTGAGGAGACCACTTCTCATCCTCCTTCTTCATGTAGGTCAAAGGCAGGGCCAATGACTCTTATTTTTTTTCCTAGGAATGATCAAAGAGTAAGTCTTCGATCTTCCTTTCATTTTCAGTCCCTAGGTGTATCTATCTCAGTATGGGAGACCTCACCCCACCTCCCATTTCTATTCCTGAGCAGTGATCAACACAGGGCTTCCTTAAAAACCTTTGGCCTCTCAGGAAGGGCTGTGCTTATCAGCTTCTTTCAAATTCTCACTCTTGAACCTTTCTGCTGCTGGAATCATCCTGACAGGACCTGCTTCTCACCCTGACATGCCCTGGACAAAACACCTCCTTAGTGAGGCTGGCCATGATTTCTTCCTTTTCAGTCACATTCTCCTTCCCTCCTGAGGGACTCCCCCTGGGCAGGATTTCAATATGGCTCCTGCCCAGTTTTTCCCCTTCAGTGGCAGGCCTCCCCCTGTCTCCCCCTGTCTCCCCCTGTCTCCCCCACCCGCACCCCAGACACAACACCTTCCTGGCCCCACTCCCTCACTTGCTGCTCAGGGTGTGTTTTGACTCCTTGAGATATATCCCCAGGAGGGGAATTGCTGGGTCCATTTCTAGCCTGTGAGGGTTCTCCAGACTACTCTTCACAGATGCTGGACCAACTTTCATTCCCACCAGCAAATTCAGGAAAGTTTCTTTGGCTCCACAATATCTCCAGCATTTGTTGTTGCTACTTTTTCTGATGTATGACATTCTCAAGGGGTTGAAGTGGGGGGAGATGTGGTATTTTATTATTTGCCATTATTTGTATTTCTCTGACAATGACGGGAGATTTTTTCATATTTCAGTTGGGCCCTTGGCTATCTTTTTGATGAATATTATGCTCAAATTCTCTGTGAATTGAGGTTTTTTTTTGTTGTTGTTGTTGCTGAGTTTGCTGGGCTCTTTATATATATTTATATATAAATATATATTTATATATTTTATATATGATACATATATATATATATATTGGTCTTTTGTCTGATGTCTGGCATATAAAAATCTCCTATTCTGTAAGAAGTATCTTTGGGTGTTTTTTTTTTCTGTTGGAAGATTTTCAACTTAATGTGGTCCCATTGTGTTAGTTATTTTTGTTCTCCTTGCAACTGGATTGTATCACTGAAGATGCCTATAAAATGTAATAGGAAAAGAGTTCCATCAACATCTTCCTCTAATTATTTGATACTTTCTAGTCTTAATATACAGGTCCCTGATCCATTTGGAGTTTACTTTGGTGTGTGGTGAAATGCAGTGGTTCAGTTTCATTCTTCTGTTTGTTTCAATCCAATTGTCCTAACAACACTTGAAGAGACTTTCCTATCTCCATTTAACACTTTGAGCCCTCTTGTCAAACATTAGATGCCTGTAGTTCTGGGGGTTATCAAGGCTTTCAATTCCTCTCCAGTGATCACTGTGTCTATTTTTGTTCCAGTATTAGGCCGTTTTGATTATGGTAGCCATCTAGTATAGTTTGAGGTCTGAGAGTGTGATGCTTCAACTTTCCCTCAATAACCTTACTTGTGTCTGCACCAGTGTGCCATACTTAGCAAAACTAAATTTAGGGAACGCCTTGTCTTGTATTGGTGCCTTCATTTGTAGGCCATGGGTGGACCCAGGCTGCTTCTCTCCAGTGCAGGAAAAGAAAATATATTTCTACAGCAATTTTCTTGGAAATTTTCTCTCTTCTCCAGGTCCTGAACAAAATAACTTTTACATGTTTGGTGTTGAGTGTTGGACTGAGACTCAGTGGGTCACCCTCATTGCAAGTCATAAATATTAAAAATTAACTGACATTTTCTACTCTTTTTTTTTTTTTCTCCCTCTTAGTCCTCAAACTCAATGAAAACAAGAGCCCTGACTTTCATAGCCTGGTACCCATCACATCTGCATGTCTATGTAATCTCTCTCTTTTTTTTTTTTTTTACATTTCTGTTGGTGAAGGGTACTACGCTTTGGAATTGAGACAAGGAGAGATTGTAAACTCTAAAGGGCACATCCTTGACACCTCTGTTACTTCCCTTCCTCACATCCCAGGACAACAACTGCCCTAAGAGGAAGAATGGATTTCTGGTTGCCAACAATGCCCTCCCCAACCCATGAGTTTCCCAAGAGTAAGGACGACTTGAATTGAGTTGGAATTTGAGCTGAATTGGACACTGACAAGGCAGGTGGGTGGAGGCCACCACAGAGTTCCTCAGTTGTCTATTTCTGTTCTCCTTCCTTTACTGTCTGCAGCTAACCTGTATCACACCCCTGCACTCTCACTGGATAAGGGTGAGGAAACAGGCCCTAAGTTAGGGAGAGGAGGACATTCTTCAGACCCTCTGGATCTTTTGTATTTTGTGTTTACTGACACAGCTTCCTTCCCTGCTCCCTATGGGATCTGCTATTCTGATTCTTTCGTCTTCTGTACAGCCTAAGCTCAAGTGACCGTGGGTGTTGCCCACAGGGGAAAAGTATCCTAGTTTTCTGGATAACACCTGCTGCCTTTCACTCTGCTCTCTTTATTCCACTTACCCAGGATTCTCCCCCCTTCTTAGCAGTTTCCATTTGATTACATGTCCCCTCATTGACTTAGCTTCCTTCCTCCCTAAATCCTTCATTTTTTGAGGCATATATCTTTTACAATATTTATTTATTGAATAGAGACAAGAGAAAAAAAAAGAGCAAGGCAAGATAGAGGAGAGGCAGAGTGACACCTGTAGCACTGCTTCACCATTCTGGAAGCTTCCTCCCCGAAGCTGGAAGCCAGGGACTTGAACCTGTGTTCTTGTGTATGGCGACACATGCACTCAACTCAACCAGGTACAGTGAAGCATATTATTAATATTACATGTCTCCATTTCATTGCACTGTAGTTTGCTAGAGTCAGGATGTGAGAGTGTCTTTTATCTAGCTCCTTTCGTTTTTTAGATTAAGTGAAGATGAATGGAAGCTGGCCTGACCACAGAGCACTCACAGTGTTGAAGGATGACAGAACACCGGTTCACCATCCTAGGAGACAGCGAGAATCACCTTGTCATGGAAAATCATCTGAATAGCTCACGATATTCTAGATCCCCGCTACCCCGAACCTCCTTCAGTTATGAACTAACTAGAAGACCAGTGACATCTGAAAGGGCGAACTGCCTCCATCATTTTCTCCAGCTTGAGAATGCCTAGAACTCTTCTCACATTGTCCTTGGTATGGTGGATTCTTCCCTTTGGGCCACTTCTCAAAGAGTATCCTGCTGCCTGGTAAGCCTCCCTTTCTGCCATCCATGTTTCCTTTCTTAATAGTAAATATCTCAGACAGAGGCGAGGTGGCAGGCAGTGATCAACAATGAGTTGGCTTTGCATTCCCAACGCCAGCGCAAGACTGGTATCGGACACCTTCCGACAAATCTTCATTAAATAAAGCCACGGTCACCACTGGCACTACAGTGTTTTATGGATCAATGAAGGCAGAGAAGGCTAAAGAGTGAAGGCAAGATGTGAAAATCTGAAGGCAAGGAAGAAAAATTAGAAGTGTTTGAATATTGAGCTGTATCCCCCTTTTCCTCCCCCCTTCTCCACCCCATGCATAACCTCCAAAGTTAAGTCTCAAGACTGACACAGCGTGTAGACAAGTCTATCTCTTTTAGCATGAGGAGCCTTACCAAGAAATATCTTTCCTGTAAAACATGTATTGAGACCAAGTTCGAGCTTTTGATTCTAGACCTGAGTTGCAATGGGACCGTTTCTTTGAGCAATGTAAGATTTTGGGAGCCTCTCCTAGGCCCTTGCCCACAGCTTGCCACAGAGAACCTGGGCCTGACTACATGCAGTTGAAGGGCTTAGCCTTCACATTTTGGGTTACTTTGAGAGGGCAGATGCCCCAGTTGTTCACTCAATGGATATTGGGTGAAATGAACAGGTTACACCCTAGGCCCTAGTGGGGGTGTTTGGCAAGAAATCACAAATAGTTGAAAAGTTGAGAAGTGGCCATGCATACTTCTACAGTTGTCTTGTTCAGAAGGCTTGAACAAAACCCACCATGATCTCTCATCTTCCCACTCTTCCCACCTCCACTCTTTACTTCTTCTTCTTCTAATGTTTGCCCTTCTTCCGTAGCCAGTCAACAGCATCAGGTTGAGCCTGATGTCAAGTTTCGAGACCTCCTTTGAATCTGGAGAGGTGGCAGTCGTTGACTATGTGGGTCATAGTCTGTCTGGAGCCGCAGGGGCAGTTTGGGTCTTCTCTGGCTCCCCAGCGATGGAACATAGCGGCGCACCGGCCATGGCCTGTTCGATAGCGATTGAGGAGGGCCCAATCATAACGTGCTAGGTCAACTCTTTACTGTAACCCTCTGACAATGATCAGAGGAAGAGTTGCAGAGATCTGGCTCTCAGAACCAGCCCAGCCAGAACAGAACAGGGGATTGGGACCCTACATCATACCCAAGATCAGGGACCATATGATGGCATCCCGTCCCTCCTCAATGCTCTCAAAACAGACAAGTGTGCCCAGTACACAAGGGGACATCACTGAGATACACTTCCGGCCAATTCCTCGCACCCACACACGAAACAGAGAGGCAGCAATGGGGACTGGACTTTGGGTAGCATCCAAAGCTATCTGAGGAAGCATTGCACTCAGCTTGAAATCATTCTATGAGCCGAGATATTTTCAGAGTCCCAGACTATCTGTGACTGTTAATTCAACCATTCTGTTTTCTCCTATGTCTTCCAAAGCACGAGGTAAACCCAGTGGTGAGTGAGGGGATGTAGGTCCTGGAGAATATTGCCAGCCTGAATTCTTAAAAATGCTTCCAGTATCTCTCCTTTCTTCCCATTCCCTAAAACCACAGAGTTTTCTTCTGCTCCTTTGCCTTCCGGTTGAAGCTGCGGCCACACAGAGAAATCTGGGAGTGCCACAAGTTCTGGTCTCAGGGGGTAAGCTACTGTAGATGAGGGTTCACCTGCTTTTCCATCCACTCTGAACTTTATTTCTGAATAAAGCTACCTTTTGCCTCTTGTCTTTTATTTACATTCTCCATTGTGTTTTAATTTTTTTTTCCACCATTGATCATTTCCCTGAACCTTATCCTGGAAAATGATTTCAATTCCCTCCCCTCCCCCTTTTTCTTTTGTTACAACTTCGAAAAAAAGAATTCTGCATTTATGTGTGTAATTGTCTCTATGATCCTACCAGACGCTTTCAACATTGGTGGAGAGAAGTCTGGATCATTCATTTGTAGCCTGTGCTCTAGGAAGGCAGGACCCAGGGATGGCTAAGCAGGGACTGGACTGGACACCACCTGACTGTAATATACCCAGGTGTATCGTAGCATGGAGTCTGTGGAGGCCATTTTCTTGCTCCATCTGATATTCTATCTATCAGGCCCTTCTGACCTCTCCCTCCTCACCGTTCTTTCTCTTTTCTAACAGCTAGCATGACACAAAGTGTCATATCTGCAAAATCACATCGTCAGACCCTCTCTCTGCCTGACTGACTCTGCCTTTTAGCTAGGGGTATCTGTAGGAGATTTTCTCTCTCCTAATTACAGCAGATCCCTGCACATCCAAGTGGGCTGCTTTCTTGGAGACTCCGGTGCTTCCTATTGGTCCAGCAGCACTTGCTTTGTCAGCACCGCAGCTCTAACACCTCAGCCCAGCTTTTCATGGAATGGTATCTTCAGGATTTCTCCCAATTACTATGCAAGGGAGTAACTTGACTCCCTGCATTAACTTAGAAACTAGACCCCACCTTTAAGGTCCTCAGAGGTGCCCAAGATGGCATGCTTTTAAAGGAAAAAACACTGTTTCTCATTCATTCCTGGCCCTTAAAACTAAGTATTAGATTATTACACAAACACTTAGAATTCCATTGGCTGTGCTTCAGAACACACTATGTTCACATCTTAAAGTGTCTTCTGCACACATGTGGCTGTATAAAGTCATCTCATGGGGATACAGCCATCTTATGGGCAAGACAGTCATCTTGGGGACAAGTCAGCCATCCTGGAGGTAAAGCATCTAGCATGTAAATATCTGGCTAAAGCTGAAGGGGGTAGAGTTATTATTAATGTGCACTTTTCACCAAGGACTGGACGTTACCCTGCCAGATGAGGCAGAAGTTCTGCATGTCACACCATTGGCAATAGAAAGCTAATAGACCCTAAACAGGTAGATGCCAGTCAGCAACTTGGAACTGGTGGGAGCTTCCATTCACTCATGTTTTTACAAGTAGGTGAAGTCAAAATAGCAGATCAAGATGAACCCTTTCAGCCCTTGAATAATAATAATTAAAAAAATCGTAATAACACCTTGTCCGCTTTGTTAAAGCATTCGGGGTTCATAATGCTTGTGGGAAAGAACAGAGTCCACAAATGCTCCCTTCAAAATGGGCATTCACTCTCCATTTCAGAGCAAGCTCATACCAGTCACACCCATCAGGGATGTGAAGCGGCAGAGGACCACGGAACTGGAGAGCAGTAGTCGAGGCTGGGGAGGGGAAGATGCCAAAATCTTTTTAGGAGAGTCAAGCCAAGGCAGTGAGGATGAAGATAATGGTCCAAGACTAAGACAGGGATGAGAAGAAAATGCTATGGGACAAAGATGGTTGGGGTGGGAGAGAGGTTGCTAGGGTGGAAGCACTATATCTGGATGCCTTCCCTCGTTTTCTATTATTATGATTATTGACTCACCATTGGTTTACAATGATGTGTACACCAAGGGCAACTCATGATACCCTTTACTTGTTTCAGCTTCCCCACACCCACCACCCAATTTTCTTTGCTTACAGGCTATGAAATTGTCCACTCTGCTCTGCCCTCTCTCAGTAATATTTCTCTTAGAGTAAGAGTTCTTTGTGTAACCACCTTCTTCTTCTTCTTCTTCTTCTTCTTCTTCTTCTTCTTCTTCTTCTTTTCTCCTTCTCCTTCTCCTCCTACTTCTCTTCCTTCTCCTCTTCCTCCTCCTCCTTCTTCTCTTGGTCATTTGCACTCCCTCAAGTGAGTGAGCCCACCCAGGAATTGTCTTTTATTCTTTAAATCATTTTGCCTTGAGTTGCAGTCATATTGCAGCCAAGGGCACAGGCTCACCCTTCCTGAGAACTGAGGAAGGGCTCATCCCACCCCTCCTTAGGCACTCATTTATATATGGACCTCCTTTAGACTGCTCCCATGTCTTAGCTAGGGGTGAATGAACATGAGTCTGAGCAGAGCTTTCTTTGTGCTTTCACGCTCTTGGGAGAAATACCTAGGGATGGGAATGCTTTTGATTGATGGGCTTCTCTATTGATTGAGAAAGCATATATAGTTTTTAATTTTGTTGCACGAGAAAGAAAGAGAGAGAGAGAGGTCAAAACACCTCTTTGACACATTTAGTGCTGGGAACCCAGTCTAGCTCCTCACACAGAAGACCTGGCCTTCAGTTTTAAAGAACCATTTTTAAAAAGTGATCTCTGGATAATCCCCCACTGTGTGGAAATGGGACCACACCTGGGCTATGACTGAAAAGCCTATTTATTTATTTATTTATTTATTTATTTATTTATTTATTTTTGTCCCACACTTAGGCCGACATCTCCCCCCCCCACCACGTCCTGGCTAGATATCTGTCCCTTCCAGGAGTAGCGGACAGTGACGAAGGGGTAGTTAAGACTAACCCAAATTTTAAGTTCTCTGTGGGAATGTGATAACCCCTGACCAAGTCCAAATACATTTGTTTTGAGAATGCCTATTTTGAAGGGAGTATCTGTGGGTCTTGGTCAGTCAGTTTCTTCTCGTAAAATGACTGCAAAATGAGGACTCTTGTGATGGCACCCAAGAAACAACCAGGAGTGGGTAGCCTACCGGCTATAGACTCACAAGCACTTGAATTCTTTTAATTTTCTCTTGACCCCCTCCTCTCCAGTCCTCCCCTTCTGCCCCACTTGTGATATGCAGGCTTGGTCCTCTCTGTAGACTTAGGAGGAATGTGTGTGTATTGCCTCTTCAGAAGCTAAGTCTGAACATCAGGAGGCAAATAATGAGTGTCTCCCACTTTCCTGGTCATTACACTTTTTCAAAGTAACATGGCATCAGTGAGTCTGTTCAAAGAGGCCCCGTGGCTCCCAGGACCATCAGATCAGGGCCCTGCCTTGTGTCTTCTCTTTTCCTCAACCCCTGTGTCTGTGTCCTTTCTCAGGACTCTGCTCTCATTCTTGTCTCTGGAGCTCTGCCCCAACCCCCTCCTGCTCCTCTCCTCTTCTCCGCTGTTTCTTGTTGTATTTGCTTTTATTTTAAGAAGGCTATTCTTTGTGTTTTGTCTACTTTAAGAAAGTAGGAAAAACAGATTTTCCCCAGCATGATGGACTACGTTCTGGGGCCTAGTCCAAAGACGATAAAACAGTTTCTGGGTCCCCTTCTATTCCCTTTCTTGCAAAGTGATGTTTACTAGACAGATTGTTGCTCTCCATTTCCCCTTCCCTTCCCTCTTCAATCCTACACCAAGTTTTCCAGTGTGGAAAAGGACAGCATATCAAGGAACAGTTCCTTCCTGCTCCATTCCTGGGTTCCTAGATTCAACTAGTGTACCCACCCTCTGTGACACTCTCTGAAGTCTGGATCCTCAGAAGAACCCTCCTCGGGCAACCCAGAGATTATCTCCTGGTCTTTGTGCTGCTCTGAGGACGGACCTAGACCCCCTTAAAAAGCGTTTCCATGGGAAAATATTTCCAGGCTGCAAGAACAGTCAACTACACTGTCTGCTCTAATCTGGGATTCTCTGGGTATTGGGATGTGGGCTGTAAGTGTGGCATGTAAAACATCGAATGCTATTGTTATCTGATTGTGATGCTTCCATTCTTGACAAACTGTCTTCCCTTCTCAGGCCACTCCCAGGCCCAACGGAGTTGCTGCAAGGCAAGGACTTGGGTCTTTTTCTACCTGTGGATAGATTTATCCTTTGAAGGTCCAAGGATGTCCTAGAGACTATGTCTCTTGAAATGAGCTGAATGTAAAAGCTATTTGCCCAGGAAAAAGTCTACAACAAAAGATGACAACTAACCTGCACCCAAGACCTCAGCTCCTGTTACCTTAATGATTTTTAATGTGTGTGGCTCTCTGTCTCTCCAACGTCCCATCACCCTCTTGCCCTCCCACGAGTGCTATGTCTGGGAATCGCTGTGAGAACTTCCTCAACTCATGCCTTCACAAGGCTGCTTGGAATTCAGAAGGAAGCCGAGGCTAGGACATACTAGTCCTAGTCCTCATGCATGGCCACCAGCCACTTGGCGGAAAGGTACCCAAAAGGTCTCTGCCCTGTCTCACCCTGGATGTGTGGAGATTCTGCTTTCTCTGGGGAGAAAGCCATCTGGATGCCATAATCCTGCTCCTGTGATGGAGGGGACCTACCAAGATGGCTATTTATTAAGTGGAGTAGATCCTCTCTTAGGATTCTTGAAAAAGACGTGTAGTTGTGTAGTTGGGGGAAGGGAAGGGAAGGGAAGGGGATAGAAGGAAACATATTACTTGCTTGCAAAGTTAATGTCTGGGCTGGGTAAGGAGTCACAGCAGAGCCTTGGAAGGTGGAGGACAAAGAGGTTGACCACAAGCACGTCTAGGTCCCGCTGAGTCTCATGGAAGGTGTTCTTCAACCCAAGGATGGGGTTGTGGCTTCTCTTGAGTCCAGAAGGAGAATCCATCAAGCCCTGTCTACCCAAAGCTGAGGCATCTCTGCAGAATCCCATTTGCGTGCCTCCTCTACAAAAGGCCCTCAAAGAAAGCTGGAGCATGTAGCTTGGCTCAGAACAGGAAGTGGTGAGTTCCTGTTTCTTTCTTTCTTCTCTACAGTCTTTTTGAGTTTACCTGGCCCCCATATGTTCGAGGGACCTAGTTACTGAGTCACTTCACAGAAGAAGGCAAATGCAGTCTACATATCTGCCATATAGGACTATTTCTGGCAACTACAACCCAGGAGAACTTCCCTCCACAGCCTTTGTCCACACGCCCCCAAGAGAACCTCATTATCCCATCACTTGGAACCAGTACGATGTGAAGAATCAGATTATCTGGGAAGGCAGGTAAGAAAGCCCTGGTGTCAAGTATGAACAGTTGCTTCCTCTTTCCCTCTCTGTCCCTAACTCCCTCTTTCCCTCTCCTCTCTCTCTGTTGACTTGGATTCTTTGAACCAGGGGACTCTGGTGGCTTGTCCGCTTTCTTGACTCTTGTCTCTGACCTTCCTTTTGCACCTCTGTTCTGATTCCCCTCCCTCTGTCTGCAGAAGTAACCAGGGCAATTCCCCATTGCCATCTCTCTGGAGTCATGTTTGTCCTGAGTCAGACCAGAGTGAAAAGAAAAACTTCCTGTCCATTTTGCTCCCCTCCTCAGTAACAATCAGCTCTGGGTTCAAGAGACAACAGAAAAAGCTGAGGGGTCACACAGCCTGCACTCAGTCGCCCTCACCCTTCCCCTCCCATCCTTCCAAGAAACAATGGCCAGTTATAGGCAACATGGAGCCATCTTCCAGAATCCATATATGACTTCTGGTAAGCACCCTCTTGGTGATACTTCAGTGTCACTTCCACTTCTTGGCTCTCTCTGGTGAGTTACCGCTCACCACACCATTGACCTTTATCTGGGCTTATTGCAGCTGGCTTGGGAACAGTGTCTAGACTCTGCCCTTCTATACAACAGCTGAAAGCCATGGTAGCACCTTCTAGAAATAACCCCTGATGACCTACAGGCACAGAGCTTGACTGTTTGGAATTCTTCTGCTTCCTACTTCTCAAGCCTGCCCTTAGAGGTGCCCTTAGAGAGGATCTGATTTTTGCCCCTGCAAAGCTCATGTAGCATCCTCAGAATTGCTTACAACCCAAGTCTCATATGGTCTCCACATGCTTCTCGTAGTCTCTCTAGAATACCAGTGGGGCATCAAGGGAGAAGTAGGAAATGTGGACATCCATGCAGCAGCATCTTTAAGGCTGTGAGATCTGGATGCACAGAGACTTGACCCCTTGCTTTCTATCCTACAAAATCAGCTGTCAAAGAAGTGGGTTTCTAGGGCCGCTTTGATTGTTGTCACCATCACAAGGGGTCATGGTCTGTCTGTGAGGGAGATGGGGAGATGGATGATGATGTCTTCTTCCTCTCTGTCCCTGGTTAATCTTGGTCACACTACCACCTCCCCTGACTTCTAGGGACGCCAAGTAATTTCCTGGAATGCAGTGAGCAACTTGAGAGCAGGCAGCCAGACCCAACACACTGCACACAGTTGAGATCACTGCCACCGAGGAGGTCTAACTCTCAGCTGGTTGGTGACCAGCACATGGGCGACTGAAGAGATGACCTGTGCGGTATGGTGGAATGAGGAGAGAAGAGGAGGCGATGAGAAGGGTCTCTTTCTGTGCCATGTACTCAGCTGGGTCACACACAGAAAGTTCTTTGAGGGCTGAGGAGGGGGGGCTCTCTTTTGGGAGTCCCAAGGGAGGTGGTTTCTTCGTGAAGGAAAAGGAAATAGGGGAGGGCCCAAAGATAAACATTAGTTCTCTACTTTTTGAATAGTCAAAGCAGCTGATCCAGAGAAAACTACCTAGGGTAGAAAATGGGTGGGGGGAACCATCTTAACTCTCCTCCCTCCTATGGGCTGACTCTCCTCCCTCCTATGGGCTGCTGCTCCACTCTTGGATTATGATCGGACCATCTTTGGACTCCTGGATCTCCTCTTGGCATTCCTAATTTCCTCCACTCCTAGCCAGACCCAGCGGGAATGAAAACCTTCTTCCATTCAGGGTCTCTGCTCTGGTCCTGGTGGTCCAAAGAGCTCTGTGGTGTGAGGACCTGGAGAGGGAGAGATACCCTGGGCCTGTGGATAGTTCTCCTGCCTCCTTAGAAGGCTCTCAGGAGACTCTATAAAGAATGGGCAGGAAGGCTGATAGGAAGATGGCTTTCAGCAAGGGAAAGGGGGCATACATCACAACTGCTTATTCCATGTAGTTCCAGGACATACAACTACCCTCCCATGGACCCTTCTGAGGACAGCTAAGCATTTCCTCCACAACTCACCCCAGACTCCACCTCAACCTCTCCTCAGTCCTTGGATTCTGGGAAGGAGGTGTGGGGAAACTTCCAGAAAAGTGTGTGTGTGTGTGTGTGTGTGTGTGTGTGTGTGTGTGTGTGTCTGTGTGTGTGTCTGTGTGTCTGTGTGGTTTTCCCCTCCCCCTTCCACTCCACTTCTAAGCACATGTCTCATCTTGGACCAACAGGTCCTGCGATGCAGTGAGAAACAGGCCATTTGTCAAGACAGGGACCTCTTTCTAGTGTTTGAAGTAATAATAAAAGAGATGAGGCAAGTCTTCCACAGATTAGGAGGTTGGGTGGTGGTGGAGGGGGTCCCTTTGACAGAGCAAAAGGAGTCTCCACAGGCACAATGAGGGTGTCCTCAGGTTGTTCCCAAAGTGGCCCCTTGCAGGCTGGAGATGAATTTTGAATTTTTTCTTTCCTCCAAGAAAGGTCACACACAGCTGAGCCCACAATTTCTCCTTCAAGACTTCAAGACCTCTCTTTGTCTCTTCACCTGTAATCTCCTCCAAGAGCTGGTTTACCCTGGATGAGGACAGAGGGAGGACGCCATATTGGTGGGACACCTGTTTGCATTCCTTCCAGTAGGAAAGCTGTTCGCCTCCTTTCCTATTGGGTTAAGCTTCTTTCCATCTGGGGTTTCCAGCCAGAGTTCTCTGTCCCTTTCCCTGGACCAGGCCCCTTCAAGCCCACTGTTGTGTCCTTCTCTCCTTGTCCAAACTACCCTCTGACTCCGATCATTTGAGGAACTCTCTTCTCTGCTCCCTTCCTCCACCCCTTTCCTCTCTTGTGACTGACTCACCCTGACTCTTTCCCTGTGTTTTTAGTTTTATCTTTTTCTGCAGGTGAGACTTCTGTACGTCTAGTTCCATCTCTCTTCTCAGCTCTATCTTTCCCAGGTCCTCTGGATGTTGGAAACTGTGGCCCCATAGCCTCCAGTTTGCCACCCCCTTACCACACACACACACAACCCCTCAGGAAAAAGGCTAAAAGAGGCTAAGGCAGCTAGGGAACGCCTTCCATTTTCCATTATCCCTTCCAGGGCTTCCAACTGAGGGAGGGACATCTTCTTCCTCATCACATCCCATTCCTGATTCTGGGACAGTGCCATCTTGGTGATACTTCCTTATCCCATTTCTTCGTGGTGGTCCTCAGACTCAACTGACTACTTTTTGGGATGTCATCATCTTCTTGAGACCAGCCTGCCCCTGCATGCCCCCCACCCCTGAGGATACCCAGGGTGGCAGTTTCCAAGACACAACTCCCAAGAGCACCGTCCCATTCCTTCTTCCTTGTCTGTTTTCAGACAACAGCTGACTCTTGGTGCCTGGTGAACTCAGAACAACACCCGGAAGCCTCTCCACCAACTCAGGGTCTCTGTGGGCAACCCTGACCAGTCTAAGGGCTCCCTGGATGCTGCTACCACTGATGGGAACTATAAATTGTCAGTGACTTGAATCTCCAGTGTGTGACATCAGTGCTGCTCAAGTTCAGGACCCTGATAATATGGCCCCCTGTGGTGCCCTTCTTCTGGAATCAGTTCCTGAATTTCCAGTTTTCTGCTTTGCTTGCTCAGTTGTGTGAATCGTCACTACCTCCCAACTCATAGGCTTCCTCTAGAACACTCTGTAATGTCAGGGGGGGGGGACATGCCTGCTGCCCAAGGACCCAAGCAGGTCTGAGTCACAAGCTGTGTCCTTGTCTGCTTCCTGTCTGGGCACTGAAGCTAAAGTTGTAGTTCTCAATCAGTAGGTCAACCTTGGACCCAGGAACTTGTCTGCCTTTCCTTTTGTTCCCTGTTCTGCCCAGCAAAGCTGGGCTAACCAATGTTTAATAAAGAGTTGGGGTTTCAGAGGATAGGGACTTCTTCCAAAGAAGAGACAGGGGCGGAAGTAGCAGCAAAGGAAATTAGAAGTCAACTGAAAGACTCCTGTGTGTCTGTGTTTGGAACATGGACGTCCTGCTGAGAGACATGGGGCTTTGGTTGGGCCTTTGGGAGCTGGCTGGTTTTACTGGGCTAGCCATCTGAGGCGACCTTCTCATTACTTAATCCCCTTTTGGTGGTTTCCCCTTCTGCTGGGCTTCAAGAGCAACTGAGATGTGGCTGAGAAGCCCTGCCTGAAGAGAAGTCCAAACCCAGCCATTCCTGCTTGCCTGGGGCCACCTGTCAGGGTGGACAGCCATGCCAGAGTGTCCTGGGGACCACACCTCTTTCCAGGAGACTAAGGGTTTCAACCCCCTACCTGCAGGGCCTGTCCACCCCCCACCCCCAAGCGCTGCATCCTGGGAATCCCAACATGCAACCACCACCCCACCCCTCCCCCAAGTCTTCTAATGGCTCTGAAGGTCCTTTCCCTGACCTTGGGGGTGTGAGGGGCGGGGGAGAAACAAAACCACGGTGCCAAGGCTGGGGTTTCCCGAGCAGATTTGCAAGGACGCCCAAGGTAAAAGAAAGGGGGTCCTTTTTGGCAGTTCCTTCTCCCAGGTCTATTCGTCTTGTCATGTCTAGATTTACCTCCTTGGCCTGGACACCACTGGGAGAAGAAGGGAATGTCATTTCCTTTTTGGAGACATGACCCAGACTGGGGTTTTTTGAGGGGGTGCTCCCCCGTGTTCACTCCAGCAAGGTTTCATGCTGAATACCTTACCATCCACCTGTGCAAGTGGTTTCTGAGCAGAAGACTGTGCTAAGCAAATATTTCTTCCTGGAGAAAGGGGTGCTCGCTTCTTATTAGGCCGCCCCACCTCTTTATCACGTTTTTCTTTGGGGGGGGGATGGGCTTCCAAGAGGGTAAAGAAGAGAGAAGACCCCTTGCCCCTCAACTCTGGGGTCCGAAGCTTCCTTCTTCACCTGCTATCTCTCCCTAGGTTAGACCTCTTCCTTCCGCTCCCAGCTCTGTTCAGCATCCTACACTCCCTCTCCTCCAATCCCTCCCTCCCCACAGCCCCATTGCTCTCCGTTTGGGATCAGAGTCACCCCCCCCCCCCCACACACACACACCTGGCCAAAGCTCCTCTCCTATTTTGTCACTTTCTCACCCATGCCCCCTGCGCCCCATTATCCTGTGGTCCATAGCTACTTCTATTCCTCTCTCTGCCCACAGCCCTCTTGCCTTGAGCTGGTCAGTCACCTTGGGGACAGGGGGAGGGTATGACTTGGCCTCCCCAAACCAGCCACCTCAAGCCCTCAAGCCTCAGGGGGTCTGCGTGTCTGTCCTCCTTTGGCCTCTCTGGGGCAGGTCACCTTGCCCCTCCCCAGAGCTGCCAGCACCCCTGCTTGCTGGTTGCCTGGCATTCTGCCCCTGCTTCCCCACAACTCCTCTCTGCAGCTGGAGATAGTCCTGCATACAACCCCCCTTTTTCTGCCCCCCCTTAAGTCCCCCCCGAATTTTCCGGGGACATTCCCCTCTGGCTTTTGTTTCCCTGTAGGAGAATTGAGCACCTTGGGGCTCTGGCCTTCAGATCCCAGAGCCTCTGACTTTGCCCCCAAGGAGAGCAGGAGAGAGTGAGGCAGGCAGTGGGGGTACCCACCTACCCCTCCAAACACCCACTAACGAATGCTCCCAACCACCACCCCCCAGTGGCAGTTACTGCGGTTGGGGTTGGGGGGAGGAGGTGTCCCAAGGTGCCCTGCAGGGATGGGCCTTGGCGGTTGGGCCCCAGAACCTCCAATTCTCCCATGTCGTTCCCGGGTGGGGGGGGGGGAGCAGAACTCTGTGGGCGCAAGGCCTTCTGGGTGCTCCTGCTCAGGCTTCCTGCCCAGACCAGAGGTCCTGAGCCTTTGCTGGACCCTGGGTGTCCACGGGGGGGGGGGGGGGGGGTAACGGCAGGAGGAGCTCAGCCAAGTGTCTGTGTTTGCCAAGAAATGCACCCCTTCCTCTTCCCAGCTGCGAACCCCTCTTCCCCATGGAGGTCCAGCGTCTTTTGTGGAGAAGATACCACCCCGCGCCCCCCTCAAGCTGCAGGTGTCTTTCGCCGCCCTCTAATGTGAGTTTGCAGGCTTCCCTTGCGAGCCTGGGTTGGGATCAGCCTTGCTGGGGAGAGGGGGAGCTCATGGCTTGGCCGCCCCAGACCAGCCTCTGGGGTCAGCCTGGTTTCCCACTTGGAAACCCATGGTGGGGGGTCCCATCTCCCTAGACGTGCGAAGCCCTGCTCTGAGAGGCAGGAACCCCCGTGCAGGTTGGGCAGGCCCTCCAAAGCCTCTGGCTCGATTCTAAGGGGAAACCCTGAAACTCCCATTTCCTTTCTCTTTTTCCTTTTTTTTTTGTCTCCAGGGTTATCGCTGGGGCTCAGTGCCTGCACTATGAATCTGCTGCTTGCTCCTGGAGGTCTTTTTTTTTTTTTCCTTTAGTGGTTAGGACAGAGAGTAATTGAGAAGGGAGGGGAGAGATAGCTGGAGAGAAAGACACCTGCAGATCTGCTTCGCCGTTTATGGACCGACTCTCCCTGCAGGTGGGGAGCTGGGGACTAGAACCAGGATCCTTAAGGCTGGTCCTTGTGCTTCGCACCACCTGCGCTTAACCTACTGCGCTACCGCCCAACTCCCCATTTTTTTCAATGTTATTGGATGGGATAGAGAGAAATGGAGAGAGGAAGGGAAGATAGAGAGGGAGAGAGAAAGTTAAGACACCTGCAAACCTGCTTCACCGCTTTGTGAAGCGACTCCCCTGCAGGTGGGGAGCCGGGGGCTCGAACCCGGATCCTTGAGCCTCCCTTCTACTATGTGCCCCGAAGCTCCCCTTTTCTTTTGCCTACTCTCCCCCTCCATATCCAGGCCCTTCCAGCGACAGTTCCCAGAAGCCATGACGTGCCACTACAGTTGGAGGCCTTCCGGGTGCCCTTGGAGGCCTCCAGGACTCAGTGGTGCCTGAGGAGGAAGCAAGGTGAGTGACAGCTCGTGCCCTTCTCTTGAATCTGAAGTGAAAGGGAGGAGTGCGGGGGAGGCAAGTGAGGGGTTGCCTGTTGGGGGAGGCAGGGCAGCGGTGATGGAGGATTTCACTCTTGGGAAGTTCAGGGCAGGCCCTGGCCAGCACATGGGTGCCCCCTCCCCTCACATCCCAGTAGCTGCTTCTGCCCCCCTCCCCACGCCCAAGTGAGGCCTCTGCTCCTTCTTAGGGACCCAAAAGCAGAGGGGAGAATGTAGGGGGCATTGACCCATCAGGATGACCTGCCCATTCCAGGGATGGCCTTTCCTGGTCTTGCCCGGTTCCTCCTGGTCTTAGGAACTCTTCTACTTCCTCTCATTCCCCTCACAAGGCCTTGTCCAAGGTAGTAGATTGAATCTGATGGAGGTTGAGTTAGCTGGCAGGACTGTGCATGCTTTGGGGGGGGGGCAGCTTCACCTGAACCTCATCGGATTGGGTGTCACCCACCATGTGTCACCACCCAGGTGTCGATGTCCTCCTGCCACTTACTTACTGGTGATGCCCTCTCCCCTTGACAAGGAAGCCTGGCCAAAGCCCACTCGCAATGTCCATCCTGGGCAGCCTTAGTAATCACTCAGGCCTGCTCATCGATGGACTTTATGGAAGTCTGGCTCTGCTGATGGCTCTTCATTTGTTTGTTTCATCTGTTTTCCTTTTGTTCACAGAGAAGACAGGACCCCCGAGTCAAGGAAGGATCCAAAGACTTAAGGCAGCGAGACTGGAGGGCACGGCCTGACTCGCCATGACCCAGGTGACAAGGAGCAAGCCCTTGCTTCACCCACCCCTGAGGCTCAGGAGCCTCCCCCCCAAGTGCTCCCCGTACCTCAAGACTCTTCCATTGGCCATCAAGAGGAATGTGCAGCACCAGCCCCTCAACCTTCATTCAGCCGGCTAACCCCTTACCCTCTTTTTGAAATGGCAAGAAGGTTTCCTTCCTTCTGCACTGGACGACCCCCCCCCCCTTTCTGGTCCCCGGAGGGAGGGTGCAGCCTTGCAGATCCTCCCCCCTTCACTTCTGACTCAACTCCAAGAGTCTCCCCTCCACCTCCCACAGCCTCTTGGCTGCTCCTGGATGTCTTCACCCACAATGTGTGCTCTCCTTCAACCCCCTTCAACACCCTCCCATCCCCCCACCAGCCGCCATATCTGCAAACACCCCACCCCAGGCCAAGGAGGCTGGCTCTCTTCTTGGTCTTTCCAGTCCTGGCTTTGGCGCTGCCAGAGGACAAGACACTGTTTCTCATGCATTTCTGGATCCTGGGACTATAGGCTTTGCAGATGCCTTTGGGAGAGGGAATAAAAGTCTTTCCAAGTGATGGACACAGATGGCGAGTCTCTTTCCTGAAATGGAGGGAGGTTCATGGCGGTGGAGGGAGGAAGCTGGATGGGCCTAGAACGGAAGCAGATGAGGGATTCAAGAACCAGTGAGGCAGATGTGTGCATTCAGGTCAGGGGTCTAGGGACCAAGTTTGCTTGTTGGGAATTGCAGAGTTATTGAGAGTGAGTGTGTAGGGAAGTGATCCTGAGGGCACTTTATGGATTTCCTGAATTGGGGGGCAATTCTAGGTTTAAAATATAATTGGATCTGAGGCCTTAAGCAGTTTCATTGCTGCTGGGTGTATAACACACACACACACACACAGAGAGAGAGAGACCAGAGCTTCCCCTCAGTGCCATGGCACGTCCATGCAATGTTACCAACTCTGGCTTCTGGGCTGCATTCATGTCCTGGGGCCTCTGTCCTTGACCCTTGGCATCTGCTTTGATCAGTAGTTGATGCTGAAACAGGGGGAGAGGGTAAACCCCGTCGGATGCTGAGGGTGTTCTCCGCCTAAGTGTGAGGCTCAAGAGATGGTGAAAACAACTGAGGGTCTAGAATCTTTGGGAACCCACTTTTCCTGTCTGTTCCTCCTCACACCGTAATACCCCACCTGGGAAAGATTGTAAAGCCAGGTGAGATTTTTCAGTTATGAGTTAAAAAAAATAGAATCTTTTAAAACATTTATTTTTATCTTTATCAAATAGAGACAGTCAGAAATCAAGGGGGGAAGGGGATGATAAAAGAGTGAGAAAGAGACCATCTGCAACACAGTTTCAGGACTCCTAAAGCTTTCCCTCTGCCGGTGAGGACTGAGTCCTTGCACACTGTAACAACCAGGTGCACCACCACCCAGCCCCTAAAATATATATTTTTATATGTATTGGATATAGACAGACTGGAAAAGGGGAGGGGAAATTGAGATGGGGAGAGAAGAAAGACACCTACAGCACTACTTCACCACTCATGTTTTCCCCTTGCAGGTGAGAGCTGTGGGGTTTGAACCCGGGTCCTTGTGCATGGTAGCGGGTATGTTCAACCAAGTGTGCCACTGCTTGGCCCCCAAAGCTAGAATCTTAGAATTGTTTCTCGACTTCCTACTACTAGAACATTTCTGGGTGGGAAGGGATAAAGAAGTGAATCAGGGGGGCCAGCACGGAGCTCACCTGGCATGGTCTACATCAGGGACTGAGTTCAAGACCTGACAACACAGTATTCATGGATGATGAAGTGGTGGTGCTGTGGCATCTCTCCAGAGAGGAGAGTTTATAGTGCCAACCTAGGACAGCACCAAGGATTGTTCTAGGGATGGTGGAGCTATAGCTTTGCTTTGGTCTGTCTCTCTCTGTCTCTCATTTATCTCCAAAGATGGGGAAAATTTTGACCAGTCACAATATCCATTCCCCAACACAATATTAAAAGACAAAAGAAGAAAGAAAAAAAGAGATGGTACTGGGCTGTGGCACGCCCTGTTCAGTGCACATAATCCTAAGCACAAGGACCTATTCAAGGATCTGGGTTCGAGTCCCGGGCTCCCCAGCTGCAGGAGATATGCTTCATAAGAGGTGAAGCCAGTCTGCAGATGTCTTCCTGTCTCACTATCTTCTCTTCCTCTCAATTTCTCTTTGTCCTATGAAGTGGAGCAGTGTGCTAAGTCCTAGCAATAACCCTGGAGGCAAGAAAGAGAGAGAGAGAGAAGAGGAGAGGAGAGAGAGAAGAGAGGAGAGAAGAGAGAGAGGAAGAGAGAGTGAGAGAGAAAGAGAGGAAGAGAGAGTGAGAGAGAGAAGAGAAGAGAGAAGAAGAGAGGAGAGGAGAGGAGAGGAGAGGAGAGGAGAGGAGAGGAGAGGAGAAGAGAGGAGAGGAGAGAAGAGAGAGAGGAAGAGAGCTCTGCCAAGTGTGTCATGCATGATTCCTGACTCTCAGAAGCTCTGAGGTTACAGCTGTGTGTTTTCACAAACTATTAAGTTGGCAGTGATTCACCTAGCAGAACACACTCTTATGTAAGACTGAAGGACTTGAGTTCTAGCCCCTGGCCAGAATGGAGTGATACTGCGTTGCCTCTCCTCTCTTTCCCCTTCCTTCTCCGTGTTTCAGTTTGTCCATGACAGGAAAAATAGTCTGCAGGAGGTGATGGATCACACATACCTAGAATCCTTGCAAAGGCCTAGTGACTTTCATGTCTCTAGGGCTCAGAGAAACACAGTGCTGCCCCTCTCAATTTTGTGATGGTCTGCCAATCCAGAAAAATAGCTCTGGTATGCTGGATTAGATAGATTGTGGATATATGTATGATTACATGATTTTATATGATTTTAAATAACTGACTTGCATGATTTTGGTGTCTGGTTGTGCAAGTCTCTTGACCTGATGAGCTATCTCCCAATTCTTCTATCACTTTTACACTATATGCTGATACCAGCATTTGCATACAGTTAATTTCTCTGTAGCCCCATCTATTTCTCATTGCATTCAAACATATCAACAAATGGAAATGCAGAGTTTTCAGCAAGGACCAGAGAGTGTGATCCAAGAGCATTGAGAAGCACTGCAGGTTGGGGCTGGGGGCACTTCTTCTTCTAGCGTTTGCTCTTCTTCCGTAGCCAGTCAACAGCGTCAGGTTGAGCCTGATGTAAAGTTTCGAGACCTCCTTTGAATCTGGAGAGGTGGCAGTCGTTGACTATGTGGGTCATAGTCTGTCTGTAGCTGCAGAGGCAGTTCGGGTCGTCTCTGGCTCCCCAGCGATGGAACACAGCGGCGCACCGGCCATGGCCTGTTCCATAGCGATTGAGGAGGGCCCAATCATAACGTGCTAGGTCAAAGCCGGGCTGACGCTTGCAGGGGTCTGTGATGAGGTGTTTGTTCTTTACCTCAGCTGACTGCCAGCTCTGTTTCCAAGAGTCTGGAACAGAGAAGTTCAGTGTAGGCGTAGAGGACCAGATTGGGTGACGAGACGTCAAGCGTTGGACAGGGTGGGCGAAGATATCCGCATATATTGGCAGGTCCAGTCGAGCGTAGACGTGGGAAATGAACTTAGATGATGCCGCATCCCGACGAATATCTGGTGGGGCGATGTTGCTAAGAACTGGCAGCCATGCACTGAGCCCAGTACACATCCCTTGGGCCAAGTAAAAATGGGCTAAGTCACAGGGGTTGACTATGAAGGCAAAGATATCTTCTTTTTACAGAATCCTACAGAATTTTACAGAAAGGAGAAACTTGGGGACTTAACAGAGCTTGGGGAGTTTTGCAGACCAATTCTGTTTATTTACGATTATTATAATTTAATTCTTTCCCTAAGGGTTTACAGTCAATAGTAAAATACAGTAGTTGGTACATGTGTGACATTTCTCGGTTTTCCAGATAGCATTGTACACCCTTGCCCTCCCTACCTCCCACCTAGGCCCTCTTCCACCACCATGTTCCAGGACCTGAACACGCCCCCCCCACTCCAGAGTTATTTACATTGGTGTAATATGCCAAATCCAGTCCAAATCTTCTTTGTGATTTCCCTACTGTTCTTGTTTTTAAACTTCTATCTACGAGTGGGATCAGCCCCTATTCATCCTTCTACTTCTGACTTATCTCACTTAACATGACTCCTTCAAGCTCTGTCCTATTTAAGGTGATGGACCCAGACAAGCCCTTCATTCCACTTCACCTTTGGATGTCCATATCTACCATGATGAGGGTAACATCAGAAGCAAGTAGGAAGGAATCTAAAGGTTTTGAGGCAGCTTGAATATATCATTCCAGAAGTTCATGTGATTTCACTCAATTTTCTACTCTTTGTGGATTGTTTGTTGGGGTGGCAGGAGGGATGGTGATGATTATAACCAAGATGTTTTTCTGGTTTTTACATCTCACACTGTTTTTTTTTTTTTGGTCTCCAGGGTTATCATTGGAGCTCAGTGCCAGCACTACAAACCCACTGTATCTGGTGGTCATTTTGATTTTTTCTATTTTTTTGTTGGCTAGGACAGAGAGAAATTGAGTGAGGAGAAGAAGGCATAGAGGGAAAGGGAAAGGCAGACACCTGCCAACCTGCTTCACCTTTTGTGAAGCTTTCCTTCCCCCAACACACACACAGGTAGGGAGTGGGGTGGTGGTGGCTGGAACCAGATCCTTGTGCTTCATACTATGTGCACTTAATATAGAGTGCACCGCCCACCCCATCCCCAGCTCACACTTTTTTTTCCCTCTGGTCTCCCTTAAGTAAACTGTCAAAAACATTTTTTTTTCCTCCCATGCAGCCAAGAGACCTTCTGGGAAGTGACCAGAGACAGGAGTTTCCCAGCTTCTTTGTGAGACCGAGAACATAACATTTCATCCACCTCCCTGAGCCAGCCACTCTTGTTAATTACATCTGCTCTTACAGTAGGAAGCTTTTGTGCAGATAACACCTTGGCTGTAATCCGATAATGTCCAGCGCATGGGTTTTATCTTCACTTTTGTCTCAGTTCATTTCACTGTACATCATTATGATCACCCTCTGCCAATGAGTGGTCTCCAGGGAGGAGATTATTAAGCTAATATTAGACATGAGAAACCTCTAGAATATCCATAGTAGTGATAATGTAAAAAAAAGGGGGGGGGGTCAGGTTTGTTCAATATTAAGAAAGTGCAAAAGGTGATCTTGGTAAACATTGCAAGTTTGGGCTCCATTAACACCAAATCAACTCTAGGGTGTAGCCTAATTTTAGTCTCATGTAATTAAACAGTATTAACTTTGTAAAAACCAAAAAGGCTTTTAAACCTGCATTAATCATCCTTTTAGAAAGAAGCAAGTCAGCAATGGTTCTGTGTTGTTACCTACTAATTAATGGGACAAATCAAATTTCCCCATTTCTTTAGATTTGCATGAGCTTAAATATACTCTTTTATCTACATTAGGCAGCATGTCAAAACTAGCTTTTGGATTATTTTAAAGCTTGGTAAGATCACAAGGCTTTCCTGAAAATATGTCCTATCTTGACAATGCATTAAACCTTAAGAAAAGTTTAATTAACAAATGTCAAAATGTGTTTCTTCTAAAAAAAAAAACACGATATATTAACAATTCCTTTCTATCTTTTTTGTCTAACAACATCTTAACCCTTGGAAGGAAAAAAAAAGGCATATTTCACATTTCACATGACTTCTGCTAACTAAAATGTGATATTTTAAAATTAAAGTACATATAGGCCTAAAAAAAAAATCAATCAAATGAACAAGGCCTCAAACCATCTTACTACTTCACTTTACTTTGAGATATACATTCTCATCCATTTACAACAGACTAGTTTAGCGCAAAGGGACACTCACTAGCTTTGCATTTTGTATACGGACCAGTTATAGTTATAAAGCCGGTTTAAGTTATTGTGTGGAATCTTTGCCCAATTTTTGTATCTTCTGGAACAAGGGGCACATTGCAATTCCTTCTCTACCCACATGTGGATTTTAATAGCTTATTTATTTATTTATTTGGGTAGAGACAGAGAGAAATTGATAGGGAAGGGGGAGATAGAGAGGAAAAGAGAAAGACACCTGCATCCAACCAGGTGCCACCCCACCACCACATATAGATTGTAGACATAGCAGCTGCAATAAAGCCCAGCTAGCCCCATGCAGATAACCCAGCAGGAGAAAGTGTCTCCTTGGTGGGGAGACTGCTTTGTCATGCACAGGACCCCTGGCTTGAGCCAGGTCCACATTGCTGTGGATACCTTTTTCTCCCTCTCCCTCTCCTCCCTCTCCCTCTCCCTCTCCCTCTCCCTCTCCCTCTCCCTCTCCCTCTCCCTCTCCCTCTCCCTCTCCCTCTCCCTCTCCCTCTCCCTCTCTCTCTCTCCTGCCAATTGGAGAAGTTAGCTCAGATCAGCAAAGCCCCCTGAGACCCAACCAAGCCAAAATCAAACAACCCACGTGGATAATCACACCTGCAGCTCTAAGAGTTGCTATTTTCCCCAAAGGATACCCCCACATGCAAAAACAACAGCAAGCAAAAGGGCCAATTTGTGGTAGCTCCACCTTCAGTTTTATCTCGTGTGGTACATCTTCAGGACTGCGTTTCCTTCTGGTCTGCTTCCTCTGCTTAGGCAGACGCCTATCCCTGTGCAAACAGACGCTAGTGACCATCAGATTTTTCTCAGGTGGAATTTCCTTCACTGGACTCATAAGGCACACTCAACTTATGTCTAGAATTTTACTGTGATAGGTAGTGAGGAGTTGAGACTCTGCATTTAGAATCACCTCTGGTTATTTCCTTAAGGCGGTGGTGTCCTACCTGTGAAATGACCGTAGGAAAGGGCAAGCCTACCATTTTACGATTTAGCTACATTTTCCTAAATCGCCTCCCAAGAAAGATGTTTCCAACTCAATCTGCCACCAGCAAAGGAGGAGGAGTGAGTCTGGTTCCCGGGTTCCTTGTCAATGCTGGGTATTTGCATCCTTTTCAAGCATAATGAGATGTTATTATTGCTGTTATACATTTTTTTGAGTGTCTCTGAGTGGGACCTGATGGTGGCACACCTGGTTAAACACTCACATTGCGATGTTCAAGTCCCTGCTCCCCACCTGTAGGGGGAAAGCTTCAAAGTGGTAAAGCAAGGCTTCAGGTGTGTTTGTTTCTTCCTCCTCCTTCCCTCTCCTTCCCCTCCCCCGAAATCTCTCTCTATAAATAATAATAAAAGAGTGTGCAAATTAGGATTATTACACACCTTTAAAGACGTGTCTCTGGAGGCTGGGTGGTGGTATATCTTGTTGAGCACACATGTTATGATGTGTAAGGATCCCCCAGTTTGAGCCCCAGGTCCCTACCTGCAGGGGAAAAGCTTTGCAAGTGGTGAGGCAGGTGTCTCTCTGTCTCTCTCCATCTATATCTCTCTGTTTCCTCTCAATTTCTGGCTGTCTCTATGCAATACATATTTTAAAAAACTTTATCTTTATTTTTTGATAGAGACAGAAGTCAAGAGGGAAAGGGGAGATAGGGTGAGAGACAGAGAAACACCTGGGGCACTGCTTCACCACTTGTGAAGCTGTCCCCCTGCAGGTGGGGACTGGGGGCTCGAACCTGGGTCCTTGTGCACTGTAACGTGTGCACTCAACCAGGTGCGCCACCACCCAGCCCCCAATAAATAAAGATTTGAAAAAGTTCTCTGATATTATGTATTATGTCCTCTCCTCTCTCTGTCTCTCTCTCTCTCTCTCTCTCTCTCTCTCTCTCTCTCTCTCTCTCTTTCTCCCACCCCCCTACTTGGTAAAGAAAAACAGGTTGTGAGACTGGGCTCTGTCATTCTTTGAACTAGATAGCCTTCCCCAGAGATTTCCAAAAGAAGCGTTGCTGGAGTCCTGTAATTTGAAACATGCACCATCACCACTGGCTTCTTGTAGGCCTGGGGCTGACATGCTGTGTGGACAGCCCGAGGAGAACCTTCATGTAAGCGGCTTCATTCTCTTGTTACTATTCCCTTTAGCGACCTGTGCCTGTGTGCCTTTGGGATGCCTGTGAGGTATTTGATGTTTTTTTTGTTTTGTTTAGTTTTTATTTTGTTTTGTTTTGTTTTGTAACTGGAGTTATTGATCAGAGTACCAGAAGGGGAGTGCTAACCACAGTGTAGAGAAGTGTCTTTACTTGAATTTACAGCTGGAGTGGAAGGGGTCTGCTCACACTTGGAATTGTGGCATATTTAGTTTATGTATTGGTAAGCCAAGTCCTTGTGAATTCATCATTCGACCACTCCTGGGATCCTTTTTTTTTTTTTTTTCTTTTTTGAGAGAGAGAGAAGGAGGAGGGGGCTGGGCAGTAGTGCACCCGGTTAATCACACATATCACTAAGTGCAAGGACCCGCCAAGGACCCTGATTGAAACCTTGCTCCTCACCTGCCCTAGGGCGGACACTTCATGAGCAGTGAAGCAGGTCTGAAGGTGCCTTGTCTTTCTATCTCCTTCTCCCTCTCCCCCTCCCTTCTCATTTTCCCTCTGCCCTGTCCAGTAACATGGAGAAAATAATGGCTGCCAAAAGCAGTGGATTCTATAGCACCTAGCCCCAGCCATACCCCTGGAGATGATAGATAGATAGATAGATAGACAGACAGACAGACAGACAGACAGACAGACAGGCAGGCAGTGTGCGAGGAGAGATAGATAGGTAGACAGACAGATGGGCAGACAGATAGAAAGTGTGAGAGGATAGATAGATAGAAAGACAGACAGTGTGAGAGGAAAGATAGATAGATAGATAGGCAGACAGTGTGAGAGGAGAGATAAACAGACAGACAGTGTAAGAGAAGAGATAGACCATAACCATGACAGCTGAGCTTCTCCCAGTGCCATGGCGCATCTCAGGTGGAAAGGTCTGTAATCAGGAGGGGTTGGTCACCCCCTATCCTGAAGTCACCTCAAGTTCTCAAGTTCAGCATATGAGCCATAGACGAAGTCACTGGAGGGGCTGGCTGGTAGCACACGCAGCAGAGCACACGTCACAGGTCACAGTGCTCAACAGCCCTGGGTGCAGGGCTGGGGTGGGGGGGAGGAAGATTCACCAGCAGGGAAGCAATGCTGGACGTGTCTCTCTCCCTGTCTCTATCCAAAATCAATAAGCTATTTTAAAAAGCAAAGAAGTGAGGCCTGGGTGGTGGCGCACCAGACTGAGCACACACATTATCATGCCAGGGATCCAGGTTGAGCTCCTGCTCACCACCTGCAGAAACGCTGCAGGTCTGCAAGTGTCTTTCTTTCTCTCTCCCTTTCTACCTCCCTATCACCTCTCAATGTCTCTATGTCCCATTCAGTAAAATAGTAAAGGGAGGGAGGAAAAAAAATGACCAGAGAGAGCAGCAAATTCATAGGGCAGGTGTATCAGCAACAACACTAGTGGCAACAAAATAAAAAAATAAATAAAAAGGAAAGAAGGAGGAGGAGGAGAAAGAAAAGAAGTCACTGGAAATAAATGCTCCCTAGGAGGCTTGGAAGAATTCAATAATCCAATTTACCACATTTCTACCTGCCCCTCTGCCCCTGGGAGTCTGTCTGGTGGGACTTCACTTGGGGACCAAATTCTCTCCCATAAGGTCGAAGAGACATGTGCACCCCTATGTTCATAACTTCATTATTCACAATAGCTAAAGAGTGGACACAGCCTAAAGGCCCATTGTCAGATGACTGACTGAAGAAATTAGGAAGCTAGACAACTGATGCACATGAATTAAAAAAAAGCAAAAAACTGAGCAAGCAAATTGTTTCTAAGACTTCTGAGAAGTATGGTGGTTATCCTTGAGAGGTGGAAGGGTGAGGGGATACAGAACTATGGTGATGGGTGTGATGTGGAGCTCTAGATTGTCATCTTAAAACCAGCTATCAGTCACACAATGAAATAAATAAAACCAAATACAAGCGCTATTAGAAGAAGGAGGAGGAGGAAGAGGAGAAGAAGGAGGGGGAAAAGAGGAAGGAGAAGAAAAAGAAGAAAAGGAAGGAGAAAAAGAAGGAAGAGAAGGAGGAGGAGGAGGAGAGGAAGAAGGAGAGAAAAAAAGAAGAGGAAGAAGAAGGAGAAGGAGGAGGAAGAGAAGAAGAAGAAGGAGAATAAAGAGAAGGAAAAGGGAGTCGGGCTGTGGCCAGCAGGTTAAGTGCACTTGGTGCAAAGCACAAGGACCAGCAGAAGGATCCTGGTTTGAGCCCCGGCTCCCCACCTGCAGGGGAGTCGCTTCACAGGCGGTGAAGCAGGTCTGCAGGTGTCTTTCTCTCCCCCTCTCTGTCTTCCCCTCCTCTCTCCATTTCTCTCTGTCCTATCCAACAACAATGACATCAATAACAGCAATAATAACTACAACAACAATGAAAAACAGGGGCAACAAAAGGGAAAATAAATATAAAAATTTAAAGGGGGGGGAGAAGGAGGAGGAGGAGAAGAATCCTCGAGGGCAGGTCCCGAGGTGAATTCTCAGGTCTGAGATCGGAAGTTGGGAGCCCAGCATCATGTGTGCCTGTGCCGGAGTGCTGCTCTGGGTCTCTCCTTTATCTTGTATCAATAAGTAAGCAAGCTCTTTTATAGAGAATGAAAAAAAATTGATACGTATGTCCCAGGAGCGATGGCCTCTCTCTCACATTTCCCTAGCCGTGGAACCCACGTCAGGTCAAAACTCTTCCAAGAATCTTCTCTTCAGCACATGGTCCCCTTCTTCATCCACTGCTGCTCCCTGAATGTGTCCCCTTTCATTTTTCAAAAAATTATCTTTATTTATTTATTGGATAGAGACAGGTAGAAATCAAGAGGGAAGGGTGTGATAGAGAAGAAGAGAGACAGAGAGACACCTGCAGCCCTGCTTCACCACTTGTGAAGCTTTCCCTCTGCAGGTGGGGACCAGGGAATCGAACCTGGGTCCTTGCACACTGAAACATGTGCTCTCAACTAGGTGCGCCACCACCGTGTTTTCTTTCTTTTTTTAAATTAATATTTAATTAGTTTGGATAGAGACAGAGAGAAATTGAAAGGGTGAGGGAGATAGAAATGGAGAGAGAAAGAGAGACACCTGCAGCCCTGTTTCCTTGTTTCTGAAGCTTCCCCTTCCACAGGTGGGTGCTGGGGGACTTGAACCTGGGCCCTTGCACACTGTGATTTGTGTGCTTTATCAGGTGTACCACTACCCAGCCCCTTCCCTATGTGCTTTCAAGCAAGTAGAAGAGTTTGAGATGGTAGAGAAAGAAAGACAAAGCGGCTGAGTTAGAAGCCCAGCTCTGTCACTCAGCTGTGTGACTTGGGATAAATGGGGCTTTACCTCCCAGTACCATTGTCTATGGTGGGTGACATACAGAAAGGATTCTGCAGGACTGGGGAGACAGTGTAATGGTTCAAAGAGACTTTTATGCCTGAGGCTCCAAGATCCCAGGTTCAGTCCTAGCACCAACAGAAGCCAGAGCCAAACAGTCTCTCTCTCTCTCTCTCTCTCTCTCTTTCTTTCTCTCTCTCTCTCTCTCATTAAAATAAGTAAATATGCCAATGCTTGGCTCCAAAATGACGGGCCTTCCTCACAGCGTCTTGAAGGCAGAGCCTTCAGCCCAGCCTCCCGTTTCATCTCTCCTGCCCCGAAGCCTTCACAGGATCCTGCACACACACAGGGGCACACATCAGTATTCTCTGAATTGAATCACACAGAAGCCGGTCCTCAGACACTGCCCTGGAGAGAGAGACTCCTCTGCAGGCATTCAGCATCCCTGGCTTGTCAATCACTAGTGTCCTTTGAAGTTCCAGAGGCACCTCTGGTAGAAAGGAGGTGACTCTGAATCAGGGTCCCTTTCCACAAGCAAGGGGACCTTCCTGGAGGTGACCCCCCCCCCCAACAAAATCGTTCTTGGGTGTCTGTCTCTTCGTGTGTGTGAAAATAAAATAAAAGGCATCCTGTCAACTTTATTTGGAGAGAAAAAAAAATCCACCTTGTGAACTGTACCAGCAATTTTATGAAAGAGCTGGGGAAATGGGGGAGTTTTCATTTATAATTAAGAAGCAAAATAAGCTTTCTGTTACTGCTTCTCTGTTTTTTTTTTCTCTTTCTCTCGCTCTCTCTTTTGTTTTTGTGTTTCCCATATCCCTATTGGTTTTAATTAATTTTTCCCTAGATCCAGCAGCTTTTGTGAACCTGCAAAGTTTTCTTTGCTTTTTTGTTCAATTTCAATAAATAAAAAAGAGCCTGGAAGTTTTCCCCAGATCATCAGGCTTTAATATTAAATTCTGGTTTTCCAGCAGGATCATCTGCAAAACTCTGATTTTGTTTCTTTTCTTTTTCTTTCTTTTTTTTCTCCCCCCCCCCCCACTTCCATCCTGATAATTGTGGCTGAATTCCCTTGTCTTTAATATGCCATATATTCTCCACCTGGGAAAGGATTCAGACAGATACAGATAATAAATATCCCGTAGACATCCAGACAGAGAAACTGCTGTAATTGCTTTCATAATGACTCCAAGACATCAAAGGAAGGCAAATAATGGTATTTAACACTGTTTCCATTCTTTAGCTGAAATGTAATTTTATAGAGTTATTGTCAGGCAGTGTGGTGAACGTACAAGTACAACTGTCATAGTCGGCTCATATTAATTAGCTGCCCACGAGAGGGCCAGGCGAGCAGTGGCAAAGTTCTCCTCATTTCAGATGGTCTGATATTCAGACAGAACCATAAGTACAATAGCTTGATTAACATAGTTGCTTAGATCAGGTTTTCCCTGGGAGTGTGTCAATTGGCATTTTGAAGAATCAATTAATTAGCACTCCAAATAATCCATCCTTGGGTTAATGAAAGTGTTTTGTACAGCTAAAAAAAAAAAGTCAGGAAGAAAAACCAAACCTTTCCAAAGTGGCAATGAACAAGATTCATCTGGGTAGGGAGGTACACTGTCTATTTGAAAATGTCACTCCCAGGATGTGTCGCTTTTGAAAGCCACGGAAGTGATACGGCTCTTTGGACCCCAAAGAAGGAGATTTTGGCTTAAAATAAGACATGGAGTGGCATGGAAATTACAACTGTTAGTTTCACTATTTTATCTTGGGAGTGTGAGAGAGTGTGTGTATGTGTGTGTGTGTGTGTGTGTCTAAGGTAAGTCATGGCCAGTGTTCTGCCTACCATGACTCACTGTTTCAGACAATGACTCTTTGACAGCAATATGCTTATTTTCACTAGTGCTCCTTTCAAAAGTTTTGAGGTTGAATTCTCAAAGAGATGAAACTCACCAGCAGAAGAGGCAGATAAGATTTTTTGGATCAGAGTGGTAACCCTTAGAGCCATGACTCACTCTTTTGAAAACAAGGACTTGTTTCTCAGAGTCCCTGACCATGAACATCTTAATACCTTTGTGACTGCTTCCATTAGTCTTTTTTTTTTTAATTATCTTTATTTATTTATTGGATAGAGACCACCAGGAATCGAGAGGAGATGGGAAGACAGAGAGTGAGAGAGACACCTGCAGCCTTGCTTCACTACTCTTGAAGCTTCCCCCTACAGGTGGGGACTGGGGGCTTGAACCCTTGTCCTTGGGCATTGTAAAGTGTGAACTCAACCAGGTGTGCCCAAGTTTACCCCCCCACCTTAGTCTTTTTTATTTCTATCTCTCAGCATCCACATTTTGGGGCTCCATGCCTGCACTACGAATCCACTGCTACTGGAGGCCATTTTTTTTCCCTATATTGTTGCCATTGTTATTACTGAATAGAACAGAAAAATTGAGACAAAAGGGGAGGGGGGCAGCAGTAGCGCAGGGGGTTAAGCGCACATGGTGCAAAGCATAAGGACCGGCCTAAGGGTCCTGGTTCTAGCCCCCGGCTCCCCACCTGTAGGAGAGTCGCTTCACAAGTGGTGAAGCAGGTCTGCAGGTGTCTGTCTTTCTCTCCCCCATCTCTCTCGATTTATTTCTGTCCTATTCTACAACAGCAATGACAACAACAATAATAATGACGACAACAACAAGGGCAACAAAATGGGAAAAAATGGCCTCCAAGAGCAGTGGATTCGTAGTGCAAGCACTGAGCCCCACCAATAACCCTGGAGGCAAAGAGAGATAAAGATAGAGAGAGGAGGGGAAGACAGACACCTGCAGACCCGCTTCACTGCCTGTGAAGCAACTCCCCAGCAGATGGGGAGCCGGGGGCTCATACAGGGATCCTTACGCCAGTCCTTGCAGTTCGCGCCATGTGCACTTAACCCGCTGCGCTACCTACCGCCCAGCCTCTGTGACAGGCCTTTCCTATCTCTGCCTGGATCACAGTCAAATTGACAAATAAAGACAATAGTATATTTGGTGGGTTCATTCTCTCTGCCTCTTACTACTCGGTGTATGTTATAGGGGGTAGTTATCAGACACACTCCCGCCTTAACAGCATCTCTGATAGAAGTTGCTGTGACACTGCATTGGAGGCCCTTGAAATGAAAGTTGCCAATATGTGAGTGAAATTTTGCAAAATGAGTGACAACCGAATATTATTTGGAATCCAAGTATGAATCTAATGGTATGTGATCAATTTATTTATTTATTTTGTATTGTAAATTGTGTGATGGACCATTATTAAGTAATTAGTAGCTTTCCAGTTCAGTCGTCGCATTCAGTGGCATAACTATTGATTTAGGTAAAGATCAACATTTTGGGGCCGGAGGGAGGTTGAAATAAAGATTTCGCTCATAGTGAACATGATCTCCCTTCCTTCCCATTCCTTGTACTTTAATTAGCACTTAATAGAGTGTTGGGACTTTATGATGTTAAAAAGTACCTTTTCTAGGGGTTGGGCGATAGCACCGCAGTTTAAGCTTGCACAGCGCGAAGTGTAGGGGCAAGCCCAAAGATTCAGGTTTGAGCCCCACCTGAGGCAGGGTTGGGGAGGGTCGCCTCACAAGTGGTGAAGCAGGTCCTCAGTTGTCCATTTTTCTCTCAAACTTCTCTCTAGATGTCTCTCTGTCCTATCTAACAAGAACAAAATGGAAGAAAAGGCCGCCAGGAGAAGTGGATTCATAGTGCAGGCACCAAACCCCAGCAATAACCCTGGAGGCAAAAAACAAATGAACAAAAAACCCTAACTTTTCCTACTGACTGTGGCTAGGAAACAAATAGAGCTAGTTAGAGAAGAGTGGGGGCACACCTGGTTGAGTGCACATGTTACAATGCACAAGGAACCGGGTTCGAGCCCCCCACTTGCAGGGGGAAAGCTTTGTGAGTGGTCAAGCAGTGTTGCAGGCATCTCTCTTTCTCTCTCCCTCTCTATCTCCCCCTTGATTCCTGGCTGTCTTTATCAAACAAATACATAAAGAAATAAAATACAAAACTTTTAAGTGAAAATCAGAGCTAACTAGAGATATTGTAGTTGAGATATGGCTTGAAGATTGATGTATCCAGTCTGCCTGAAAATAAATTTAAAAAAAAATATGTAGAGAAAACAGTGTTTGACCCTCTCACCACACACACACACACACACACACACACACACACACACAGAGAGAGAGAGAGAGAGAGAGAGAGAGAGAGAGGGAATTCAATAGCAATAATTCACTCGAGTCTTCTCAGTAGCTGGAGAATTCTCCCAAACTTAATTCTCCCTGGCTAGAACGAGACCAATAATGGGACAGATTCCCGCCCCCACCCCCTTGCTTTTTTTCAGGAGTGGAGGGACACAGCCTACACCTTCCGGTTCCTCTTCCTTTGCGGTGATCAGAAAGATAGAGTGAGACAGCTGCATGGGGACAGGTGCCAGGAGGCTTGAGTACTGCCTGTGCGTTTATCCCTCTTTATTTTTAGATCCCCTTAGAAACGTAACGTGGCAAAGTTTCATTGTCACTGTTTGGTCGTGGACTTCAGCCAGCAATGAGATCTATTGCCTATTTTGCTAATCAGTTCCCCTTCCATATCTGCATGCTCATTTTCTGATAGCTGATGAGGCGACAAGGTCATTGGACTTACAAGTACTTATTTAAAAACAGACACGAGAGTGAGATGGAGGTTAGTTGGGTCTATCAGAGCTGTCAATCAATTAATGAAAATTATTGAGCAAGGACACTTGTGGGGGAAGTGAACAGAAGGAAGGAAAATGACCATGGAGACACAACATAGGGAAAACGACAGGATTGACTGCACATTCCCATGTGAGTGCTAAAGGCAGGCAGGCTCCTATCCCTAAGTGAGAGCCAGCTCCCGGGAAGCCGGGGGACGCAGTCTCAGCTTCTCCAAGGCTTCAGGGAGGGCTGACAGTACAGAGTTTTTGGCAGAAGTACCCACTGAACAATGCCTTCTCTTAGATGAGTGTGTGTGTGGGGGGGGGGGTGGGGGTGGGCAGGAGGGCCTGATGAATATTGTATTAGTGAGCCCAAGACCTGTGGCCAGAATTTCAAATCCTTTCACAGACACCAATCTGCAGATGGCAATTTATCATAAACAGAGGCCCCAATAGCCCACATTCCTGAAGGAGAGAGAAGTGGTTGATTCTTACCTGGAGGGTAGACATGGAGAGAAAACTGAGGGGTGCCAGCAAAGCTCTCTATATAGTCTCTCTCTTTCCCTCTCTCTCTCTCTCTCTCTCTCTCTGGTGGCTACTCCTTAGGATTCTGGCATCAGACCAAAAATAAAAAAATAAAAAGAATTCATAGCTTGGTCCTGGGGGGGGGGGAGGGAAGCATGGTGTGATAGGAAAATAAATTATATAGAGAGAGATTCAGGAACAAGGAGAAAAATCGCCTGTGCGCTTGTGTGAATGAAAGATAGGGAGGGCAGGAAAAAAAAAAAAAAAGAAAGAAAAGGCAACGAAGTCAAAAAAAAAAAAAAAAAAAAAGGAGCGATCCCCACACCCAAATCTCTGCAAAGCGTTCAAAATTCTCCAGCTGCTACGCTTTTAATTTGCTACCATTCTAATTAAAATGCAAATTAAATTTATAATTAGCATCAGCGCTTTCTAAAGAAACCTCGCGCGCTGCACAAACATATGGGACGAGGCTGCAGTGTAAAGTTCGTCAAACAGAAGTAATGGCACAAAGTAGGTGCGCGCGTGCGCGTGTCCGAGCTTCTTTTCCCTGGGAAATGACACACCCCTGCCCCTACTCCCACCCCCCCAAGGCGACTTGGTTTTCGGGGAGCAAGGCAGAGCTTTTAAGAGGAGGATGGAGGTGGGTGAGAGGCCCAGAGTAACAAAAGGATTGCTGAGTCTGGGAGTTGGGGGCTGGGGTGGGACTCTGTTGATCAGGTATCAGGGGTGACCTCAAGTGTCAGCGGGATTGTATAGGAGATGCCAAAAAGGCAGATGGGGTCAGAGCTCCTAATCAAAAAGTCTATGGGCAAAATTAACCGCGGCTTGCTTCCAGATAATTAATTGAAAAATGGATGGGGAACCAAGTGGTCAAATCGTCTTATGATTTGCACATGGATCATGTTTTCAAAGTCAACTCTTTCTCTCTCTCTCTCTCTCATTCTCTTTTCCCAGTTTGCTTTCCAAAACGGAGGGTTGGGTGGAGCTGGGAGAAGCAGGTTAAACAAACTAGGGGGGGGGGGTGTTTACACAGCGCTTACTTCACCAGGGACATCTGCATTGGTTGGTCATCTTTTCAACAGATGTGCAAGAATCTCCTTTTTGGTACATGTCCAGTGGAGCTTTAGGAAGCAAGGAAGATACAGCAATGATTGGAGAAGGAGAGAGAGAGAGAGATATCTAGTCTTTGCTCAAATTTCTATTGGTCATGTTTTGATTCCTGGGAACCTCTATGAACTATATGTCAATCAGCCAAATAAATCAAAACGTTTCCTTTCAAGGGGAGGCCCCTGCCCGTCACCAAGTGTCCAAATGTCTTAACATTCCGAGGGGTGGGGGGGGGGCTTCCCGTGACTTGACTCCCCATTATCTATGAAGCAGGCTCTCTCCACAGAGTATTTAAAAATCTGAATGTATCCAGCAAGAATTTTCAACGCTAGAGGTTAAGCTGTTCTTAAACTCCCACGGAAAGCAGGGTTGAAGCATTATTTTTGAGATGTCAGGAAGTCAATTAAAATGATAAACCTACAATATCAGGATTGTGGGACTGTCCCTGATCACAGGGTCTCACAGGCACGGCTGGCTGTGTGTGTGTCACTGGCTTAGGGAGGCGGGCTTGTGACAGGGAGACCTGTGCTCTTCAGTCTCACTGGGGACACTCAGGTCCCTCTTCCTGTGGAGATGGAAAAGAGAGCTATGGGGAAGAGCTGTCACCTCTCTTGATCTTGATCTATTCCTATAGAAGTGACTTTAGACATCCACTTGGATGGAAATAAATTATCAGTCCCTGGTGATGTCTAGAACCAAATCCAAATCCCGAGGCCACCATTGTCAGGAACTAAAACAATGCCATGTCTGTAAGAACAGAATCCCCCTGAGAACTGAAGACAAAAACAGACCATGTCACAGAGACACATGAAGGTTTTTTTTTTTTTTTTTTTTTTTCCTTTTTTTCCTTTGCCTGCATTCTCCGGAAGAAGTATTGAGAAGACCAATTGGCTGAATGAAGGGGCTCCTCCAAGTTAAAAGCTTTCTCAAACTTCCTTTGATCAACAATTCTGTCCCCCCTGGCAAAGGCTATTGTAAAAATAAAAGGAAAAAAAAATCGGCATGTAAAAAGATGATCTGGGTGACAGGTTTGACGTAACTCAATTAATCAAGACTTCACCAAAGAAAGAAAATTCATTCTAGCCATACGGTGGTGAAGTGTCTTCTGAGAATCACAGAGTAGAAGTTCCTTCTTCTTCTTATTATTATTTTCTTCTCCCCTGGTGTCAAGGAAGGAGGGGGGTGGTAGTGGGTGAGGAGAATGCAGTCTTCCTAAATAAGTCTTCTGTGTGACAGACAAAAGACTGAAAAAACGGTGGTCTAAAGGCACTTCTTTGTTTGATTTCGAATTGTTGTCCTTCTCGTATTCAGAAAACGAAGTCACCTTTGTCGTGGCGGCATGAACCGCTGGGTAATCAAAATTATTATGCTGCCACCTGTTGTCTGTTAATTATCCTGAGAAGATACTCATAAATCATAACACCGGACAATAAATCAAACTGTCAGCTCCCAGGTCAAAGGTGACCCATGGAAAGTTATAGGTCACCCACAGGGTGAGAAGGAGCAGGGCTTTCGAGCATCACTCATTGTCAAGCACCGTTGGGAGAAGCGCCATCGGAACAAAAGGGAAACTGAAGTACAGAAAAAAAAAACAAAACAACAACAACCCAGGCTGGGGAGGGCTCCGGATGCCAACCCAAGTGGAGTGGAAGCCACAGAAGGAAGGACCCGGCCTTTAGCCCAACTGAGACACACTGGCTGCTTGTTGCTTTGGAACCTTGTTTCTGAGCAACATCCGTTTTGGAAAAGCTCATGGTGCTCCCCGCTTTGGAATTCAGTTTCCTGTCTCTCCTAAGTCACTGGGGAGCGCGTTGGAGAAAGTTGGTGTCCTACTGTCCTTTTTTTTTTTTTTTTTAATGGATTTTATTTATTTCTTTTGGATAGAGACAGAGAGAAATTGAGAAGGATGGGAGAGAGAGACAGAGAGAGACATGCAGCACTACTTTACCACTCCTGAAGCTTACCCCAGCCTGCAGATGGCTACTGGGGGCTCGAACCCAGGTCCTTGAGCATGGTAGCATGTGTGCTCAACTGGGTGCAGTGCGCCACCACCTGGCCCCACCCACTGCTTTCTTAATCAAGACAGTTGCAATTAGGGGAGTCGGGTGGTAGCGCAGCGGGTTAAACTAGCAAAGCGCAAGGACCGTCGTAAGGATCCCAGTTCGAGCCCCCGGATCCCCACCTGCAGGGGCGTCGCTTCACAGGCGGTGAAGCAGGTCTGCAGGTGTCTGTCTTTCCCTCCCCCTCTCTGTCTTCCCCTCCTCTCTCCATTTCTCTCTGTCCTATCCAACAGCAACAACGTCAATCATAACTACAACAATAAAACAAGGACAACAGAAGGGAACAAATAAATAAATATAAAATTTTTTTTTAAAAAAAGATAGTTGCAATTAAACAAGCAGAAAAACTGACTGGAGGATGCTTACAAATGCCCTCCTTCATAAATTAATTTGCTTTGGAATGTGTTTCTCCTTGTGGTGTGACAAGACCAAGAACGGCATTCTACACATTTAGTTCATTTAATTCATTTAGTTCTGGTCCCTCGTATTTAAAAATAATGTCATCACTTCCCAGGAGTGTGAATTGACGGATATCCTTGATTGGAAACTGAGCTGTAGGGTAAATTACTTCTGATGTGGTAGCAGCATCTTCAGGAAGAGGCATGATAAAGACTTACAGTACAGACAGAGCAGCTGGAAAACAGACATCAGGCTCCGCCCTGTAGATGCTCCGTCTACTGCCTGAAACAGATTCTGTAATAGCAGCTTCTTGTCTTCCTTATAATTAATTGCCTTCTGGGCCCAGGGGATAAGCTCATCCAGGGAGGACCTGGGTTCAAGCCCCCGGTCCCCATCTGCAGTAGTGAAGCAGTGTTGCAGGTGTCTCTCTGTCACTTTTTGTACCCCCCCCCCACTCCCTCTTTTTTCTTTTTCTTTTTTTGCTTCCAGGGTTATCACTGGGGCTTGGTGCTGGCACTATAAATCCAAGGCTCCTGGTGGCCTCTTTTATTATTATTTTAATATTTATTTATTTATTTATTCCCTTTTGTTGCCCTTGTTTTTTATTGTTGTAGTTATTCTTGTTGTTGTTATTGATGTCTTTGTTGTGTAGGATAGAGAGAAATGGAGAGAGGAGGGGAAGACAGAGGGGAGGAGAGAAAGACAGACACCTGCAGACCTGCTTCACCGCTTGTCAAGTGACTCCCTTGCAGTTGGGGAGCCGGGGACTCGAACCAGAATCCTTACGCTGGTCCTTGAGCTTTGTGCCACATGCATTTAACTACCACCCAACTCCCTTTTTTGTTGTTCTTTACGATTGTATTCTATGAGAGGGTGGGAAGATAAGGAAAGAGAAAGAGAGAGAGATGTCTGCAGGCCTGCCTCGCCGCTTGTGAAGCGAACCCGCTGCAGGTAGGGGGGGTTGTGGGCTCAAACCTGGATCCTTGAGCTGGTCCTTGTGCACAGTACTTAACCCGCTGCTCCACCTCACTCCCTATCTCCCTCCCTACCACCCCCTTCCTTCTCTATTTCCGGCTCTCTCTATCCCTATAAATAAATAAAGATAATTTTTTTAAAAGCTTTTAAAAAACTAAACTTGTTTTTCTCCCTTTGGGTTAATTTGCTGTTTTCAGTGCAAGATCCCTTTGTCTTTCCTCATGAGGCACAAGAACTATCTCATATACTTTCTCAAAGGGCTTTATATCAAGGACTGACAAACAAGGAAACAAATTCCAGGGGAGGTGCAGTCCAGCGCTGCTGTGGGGTGGCCATGTTGACTGAGCGAGGATTTTACCGACTCCCTCATACATGGCCTGTGACTGCTGTGCTCCAAGGTGAAGTTCACTGACTTTGCCAGACACTACAGAGTCTGAAATATTTATCACTCCACCCTTCACAGGCAAAGGGGGCAGAAGTTCCAGACAGCTGTGTTCTAAGGTCTCTCAGGGTGTTATTTATTTGTTTGTTGGTTGGTTGGTTTTGCCTCCAGGGTTATGGGGGGTAGGCTGGCACCAGCACTACAAATCCACTGTTCCTGGAGGTCTTTTGCTTCTCCTCCATTTTTATTGCATAGGACAGAAAGAAATGGAGAGAGGAGGGGAAGATAGAGAGGGAGAGAGAAAGAGAGACACCTGCAGACCTGCTTCACTGCTTGTGAAGTGACCCCCCCTGCAGGTGGGGACCTGGGGGGGGTGTCGAACCAGGATCCTTGTGAAGATCCTTGTTCTTCCTCTTAATCCGGCGTTCTACCGCCACCCACCCATCCAGGGGTATTATTTTGTTCTGTTAAGAAAGTTGCTGCTCTACTCTCATAATTTTGTAGACAAGCATCCTCATTTCACTGACCATTCTTCTTGTTTGTTTTTTTGTTTTTTTTACTAGTCTCAATTAATGTTTTATTACTTTCTCATGTGGGAGAAACCAGCATTACATCACAACTCTGACATGTGCTTCTGGGGATTGAACCTGGGGCCTCAGGCATGCAAGTTCAATGTCCTCCCACAGAGTGGTCTCCCTGGGCTTGCCCTGTTATTTATTTTAAAATTTTTATTAGTAAAGTGGAAATATTGACAAGACTATAGAATAAGAGGGGTACATTTCCACATAATTCCCACCCCCCAGAACTCAGTATCCAATCCCCTCTCTTGATAGCTATCTTATTCTTTATCTTTCTGGGAGTATGGACCCAGGGCCATTGTGGGGTGCAGAAGGTTGAGGGTCTGGCTTCTGTAATTAGATACTTTAAGGTGTCTTTCTAGGTCTTTCTACTTGCTTGCTTCATTTATTGACTCACTGTAAACAACTGTGCACTTTTGCTTTAAGGTACGTATCTCCCCTAACTTATGGACGCATGTACTATGCCCTATCTCATTGGTCCTGGTCACTGACCATTCTTACATATGAATGGCACGGCACAAATGTTCAAAGTGTCTGGGGTGAGTGACCAGCTAGGGATTATTTCCCCTTCAGCAATGCTATTGCAGATTGAATAAAGAATAGCTAATGGGGGTCGGGCAGTGGCGCAGTGGGTTAAGCGCACATGGCGCAAAGCACAGGGACTGGCGTAAGGATCCCGGTTCAAGCCCCCAGCTCCCCACCTGCAGGGGAGTCGCTTCACAGGCGGTGAAGCAGGTCTGCAGGTGTCTATCTTTCTCTCCCCTCTCTCTCTGTCTTCCCCTCCTCTCTCCATTTCTCTCTGTCCTATCCAACAACAAAAGCAACGTCAACAATGGCAATAATAACTGCAAGGAGGCTGCAACAACTAGGGCAACAAAAAGGGGGAAAAATGGCCTCCAGGAGTGGTGGATTCATGGTGCAGGCACTGAGCCCAGCAATAACCCTGGAGGAAAAAAAAAAAAAAAAGAATAGCTAATATGGCTGACCTCGGTAGTGTGAAGCCTTGTGTTTCATTGATTTCCTTTTATTTTTCAAGTAATGTGAATTTGAAACTTAGCTGTGACTTTTTAAATTAATGATTTAATGATGATAGACAAGATTGTGGGGTAAGAGGGGTACAATTCCATACAATTCCCACCACCAGAGTTCTGCATCCCATCCCCTCCATTGGAAGCTTTCCTGTTCTTTATCCCTCTGGAAGCATGGACCCAGGATCATTATAGGGTGCAGAAGATGGAAGGTCTGGCTTCTGTAATTGCTTCTCTGATGTACATGGATGGGTGTTGGCAGGTGGATCCATACTCCAGCCTGTTTCTCTCTTTCCCTGGTGGGGCAGGGCTCTGGAGAGGTGGGGTTCCAGGACTCATTGGTGAGGTCGTCTTCCCAGGGAAATCAGGATGGCATCATGGTAACATTTGCAACTTGATGGCTGAAAAGCATTAAAACACAAAGCAGAAAAACTGTTGAATAATCAGTCACCTAAAGGTAAGAATATACCAGATGAGATTTGGGGTCTTCAAGTTGGAAGGAGCTAGGAAGTCTGTTTTAGCTGTAATCCAAGGGACCCATGACTTTACTAATTTTTGCCTGCTCCCCGCATTAGCCTGTCACTTTTAAAACATTTAAGCTATTTTTACTTGGATGCTCTAAGTAAGAACCCCCCCAAAATATGATCCACTTTGATGTAATTTTGCTCAAAGATAATTTCATGTTAAGAATACAATTTTGAGCAACAGTGTGAGAGCCATCACTTTCATTTGTTATTTCTTTGAGGCTTTTTTTTTTATATCTAAGAGACAATCCTTCATAAAAAGGGCACAATGTTTACAGCAGTCAGATAGACAATAATACATGGGGACATTTGCCTTAAGTTTTCTAAATTAATGACAATTCCCATGGACAGGTTCCAGTGACATTTTCCTGCCTGTTGTCACAGCTCTGCAGTGAGCTAAGTATTGTTGCCCCTGACAGAGTGTGGACACTGAGACTTCCTATGATATGGAAGTAGTCACACAGGAAACCCATTTTATGACAAGTAAGTGTGTGTGTGTGTGTGTGTGTCTGTGTGTGTGTGTGTGTGTGTGTGTGTGTGTGCGTCTGCTTGTGTGTGCGCATGCGCGCGCGGGCGCGACTCCGTTCACGTGCACATGCTTCTTGAGAGAATCAGCGAGGTAAGATGTCAGCTGATGGGCTGGAAGACATCCTAAGGGTTGTGTAGATTGCATTCAAGTCTCAGGCTCTGAGCTCCCAGGTTCAATCCTCAGCACTACGATAAGCCAGAGTTAAGCACTGCTATGGCAAAACAACAAATCCAAAGAACTAACACCATTGAGAAGATAAAGTTTTCCAGTTGATAATAAAATACTGCAAAGCAAAGAAGCAGGTGATTGCAATAGAAGGAAGCAGCAAAAGAGGATAATCAATGCCAGTGGTATCTCTCCTCTCTCTCTTATTTATTTAGACTATTTATTTATTTATTTATTTATTTATTCAAACAGTAAGAAATTGAGAGGGGAGGGAGAGACACAGACCTGCAGATATTTTTCACTTCCTGAAGGTCTTGAATCTGGGTCCTTGATCATGGCAACATACATGCAGGAACAGTGGCCTGTTTCTATGGCAAAATTGGCGCACCTGGTTGAGCGCACACGTTACAATGCACAATGACCCAGGTTCAAGCCCCTATTCCCCACCTAGGGTGGGAAAGCTTTTCAAGTGGTGAAGCAGGGTTGCAGATGTCTTTCTGTTCTCTGTCTCTCTGTCTCTGTATCTCCCCTTTCCTTCTCGTTTTTTGGCTATATCTGTCCAACAAATAAATAAAGATAATACAAAAAAAGAAAAAGAAAGAAAACAAAACAGAGCCGTTGCCTGAAGTTTTCCTTTGGCATATCTGACTACTTTGAAGCTGCATATAGAGGACCCAAAGCATTGAATATCTAAAAACTGAAATTCAAGTTTAAAAAATTTAGAAATCCCCTTCACATAGATACAACAAAATCCCAAAGCATTTGCCTAAACTCATATAATTTTCTTTCTTTTGAGTTATTTGAATGTTTGTTTAAAAACATTTCAAGCTCACTTTAATGATTTCAGTCATATTTCAATGTACTAGAGAGGACAATAGTCCTTGTAAAACCCACCTTTTAGAAATTAGCATAATTATATTAGGTGGGTGTTACTCATTTTTGTGTCAATGGTCATCTATAAAAGAATGAAGAATGGTCCAGACTGCTTGCACGACTTTATAATAAAGTCATGCACCCTATGTTTTCTTGTATTTAGTGAAATAAAGAGAAACCACTCTTTACTCCTTCCCATATGAAATGTCTAAGAAGAGAAACAGGAAAATAAACAGAAAAGAAAACACGAAAAAGTCAAGGCCACCTTTCCGTAGGATGCTTCCGTTTTGATGCTGGTACTTACTCCCCTGCTTAGAAATAAGGCAAACTTAATCTCTTTTCTCACCTCCCACGTCTATTTGTTCCAAAAATTATTGTTTTTCATCTTCACAGTCTGTAGTATTTCAATACTGTTCTATAACCCCGATAGTCACAGTTGTCTAGTCTTAATTCCATACATGGATGGATTCAGTTCACTGACCATCAGCAATTCATGTGGTACTTGATTTGGTTTTATCACCAGGCAGATTTTGTTTCCTTATTCTTGCTCAAGACTCATCAAGTAGCCAGGCCGGGTGGTGGTGCATCTGGTTGAGCACACATGTTACAATGCACAATGACCCGGGTTCGAGACCCTGATCCCCACCTGCAGGGGGAAAGCTTTGCAAGTGGTGAAGCAGGTCTGCAGGATTATTTTAGGTATTGCACCACTATCTTCTGGCCTGTGAAAAGCATCAGTGCTGTTATCCCAACTTTGAAAGCTTTGTCATCTCTTGCTTAGTTTACTACGTCAAGCAGCTTACTTTTTCAAGTCAATGGTGAGGTTTTGGAGTTAGTTCCCTTGATTGTTCCTGTAATAAATGAAAGCTGATAGATTCTGTTTTATATTTGAATTGTCTGATTCCTTTTTGGTTGTGAATTTTAGGGACAAGAATTTACTCAGAATTCTGTAGACTGATCAAATATCTGATGGATATATTCATGCCTACAAACATGTATATAAGCACACACATATAGTGTAGGTATTTGGTAATTTTGTCTATATATATATATATATATATATATATACATTTTTTTTTAATTGGATAGAGACATCCAGAAATCTAGAGGGAAAGGGGTGGTAGAGGGGGAAGAGAGAGGGGCCAGGTGGTGGTGCACCTGGTTGAGTACACATGTTACAATGTACAAGGATCCAGGTTCAAGCCCCCAGTGCTCCACCTTCAGAGGGTAAACTTCACAAGTGGTAAAGCAGAGCTGCACGTGTCTCTCTGTCTCTCTCCCTCTTTATCACCCCCTTCCCTCTTGATTTCTGGCTGTCTCTATCCAATAAATAAATAAAGATAATAAAACTTAAGAGAGAGGGAGTCGGGCGGTAGCACAGCGGGTTAAGTGCACATGGCATAAAGTGCAAGGACCGGCATAAGGACCCCGGTTCGAGCCCAGGATCCCCACCTGCAGGGGAGTCGCTTCACAGGCGGTGAAGCAGGTCTGCAGGTGTCTGTATTTCTCTCCTCCCCTCCCTGTCTTCCCCTCCTCTCCATTTCTCTCTGTCCTATTCAACAATGACAACAATAATAACTACAACAATAAAACAGCAAGAGCAACAAAAGGGAATAAATAAATATTTTTAAAAAACAGAGAGGGGGAGAGAGAGACAAAGAGGGAGAGAGAGAGAGAGATGGAGAGAGAGAGAGGGAGAGAGAGAGAGAGAGAGGGAAAAGGGAGAAAGACAGAGAGACACCTGCAATACTATTTCACCTCTCGAAAAGCTGGGGATCAGGGGCTTGAACCTAGGACCTTGTACATTGTAACATGTGCACCCAACCAGGTGCACCACCACCTGGTGCCAATAATGTGTGTGTGTGTGTGTGTGTGTGTGTGTGTGTGTGTGATGCATGTATACAAATGCCTTGGTTCTTAGTGTGTGAAATGCTTTCTTTGATACCATATTGATCTTTTAAAATTTTATCCTTCTCTATGAGTTTTCAGTTCTTCACCTAGATTTCTAGAAAAATAAGATTTTATTTATTTTTCAGTCAGAGAGAGTGAGAGAAGCAGAGGACTGCTGTGGAATATGTGATGCCAGGGGTTGTAACTTGGGACATCCTGCATCCAAACCCGATGCCCTTCCCACTGCTCCACCTTCCAGGTACCTTTGCCAGGGTGTTTGGACATTTTATTCTTCAAGCTAAAATTTAGTAGGCTGCTAAACCCGCAGTCAAGTCATTTTGTATTTGCAGAAGACACACCCCTTCAGTAGGCAATTTTTTCCTCCCTTAAGTTCCAATATATCTTAGCTTCTGTTGGATTTTAAAGGCTCACACAATGTTGATGCCGAACAAAAAATTATAAAGTAGACTGGGTGACTCGTACTCATGATAAATTCAATAAGGGAGACTCTATATTCAAACACAGATACCATCATGGGGTACAGCCTCTCTTTCTGGGTTAGCACTAGTGCGTCTGATGCATCTGAATGTTACCACTTCTGATGGCTCTTGATTTCAAGGATCTGTGGAGATCAACGGGTGACTGCTAGTACCACCTCCACCCTGTCCCGTGCCCCTGCGCCCCGTCCCTGCAATTTGGACTCAACTTCAAAAAAGTTGCTAGTAAGATATTACTTCATCTTGGTGGTGGGCAATGAGGCAGAACATTTTGCGTGTTTGCAAAATAAGCTCCGTCTTGATGCATGTGGCCTTGCTGATTATATTAATTAACTTAACAGCAAGTGTGAAGATTATTTATGACGCATTTAAAAATGATTGGTCCTTAATTGTTTCTCTAGTAGAACAAGGGATTTGAATTTCAGGTTAAGATTTGTACACCCTACTAGGGAAAGAGAGAGGCAAACTGGGAGTATGGACCGACTGGGAGTATGGTCAACACCCATGTTCAGCAGGGAAGCAATTACAGAAGCCAGACCTTCCACTTTCTACAACCCACAATGACCCTGGGTCCATGCTCCCAAAGGGATAAAGAGTGGGAAAGCTATCAGGGGAGGGGGTGGGATATGGAGACTGGGTGGTGGGAATTGTGTGGAGTTGTACCCCTCCTACCTTATGGTTTTGTTAATTTATCCTTTCTTAAATAAAAAAATTAAAAAAAAAGATTTGTAAAAAAAAAGTTAGTGCTAGTATGCAAATTCAAATTGAAAATACTCAAAATCTCATGATGACACACATGTATGCATCATATTTTCCTTGGGAAGTAGAGTTCAAAGGTTTTATCCTGATAAAACCTTGTTTTAGCTTATACTTACGAAGTGTAGCTACCTTTTCACTCATTTGAAATAGTCACTCACTTATTTAGTAAGAAGACAACAAAGTATATTTTGTTGCTGGTGGAATCAAAGAAGTAGGCATGATGGGAAATAGATAATGAACGGTACGTATGTTAACTTATTGGTCTTCCGGAAATGTTAAAGGAAGGTGACCAGAGAGCTTGGATCCACTGGCACCTGGAACTTTTGGGATGAGGAACCATTGTTTTTGTCTCATCACTATGAGGCAAGACAATCTGAAGTGCCCCTGGGGAAGTCAGTCCCTGTTTCCCTTACCTGAGAGGGAAGAGTAAAACTGGAGGGCACCGGGAATGTGTGGTGGCATACCTGTTTGAGAGCATGCGTTACCATGCACAAGGACCTGGGTTCAAGCCCCTAGACCCCACCTGTAGGGGAAAAGCTTCACGAGTGGTGAGGCAGGGCAGCAGGTATCTCTCTGTCTCTCCCTCTCTCCTTCTTCTTCCCTCTCAATTATCAATTATTCTCTGTTCTATCAAATAAAGTTAAAAAATCAGTAAAAAAAAAAAAAAAACAACCTTATTGGTCTCCAAGATATTTCTTTTTTTTTTTCCTCCTAGAACATCCTCAGCTAAATGTATTTTTAAAAGTATCATATTTTCAGTGTATTTTCCCATTCAAAATGTATGCAAATACCTTTTCCAGAATTTTTTCCTTTCATTTCAAATTGCTATCCAATCATTGTTTTGTGAAACATGTTGTCGCTGTTGTTTTGTTTTGTTTTGTTTATTTTTTAATTGGCTATTTCTGTACCATGGGCAGCAATGAATTTCTGGGTGAAAGTTTCTACGAAGTCTTCAAGTTCATTATCCCCCTTGGAACGTGCACTGCCTGCTCCCAACAGTCTATCGCACAAGGAGACGTGCAGACCTCCAGCAAGGAAGGGCAAAAACCTGTGTGATGCCGAGGAGTGTGTCGTGTCACAGATAAGATTCAGTTGCCTGGTGAACACCAAATTAATACTGTAGAGCTGTTTTCTTTTTCTTTCCTTTTTCTTCTTCTTCTTCTTCTTCTTCTTCTTTTAGCTTCACACACAATGTGTTTTGTTTTCTTCTGTTCGGAACATTTTTTTTTTCCCTTTTGGTTAGGAAGCAGGTGTGTAGTAGATCAAAAGTTAGTGGGAGCAGTGGAATCATCTCCATATCTTAACCCGCAAAACTACTTCGGGCCATAATTATTAGAGCTGTACAGAACAGTTTCGCACCCAGGTTTTTTTTTTGTTTTGTTTTGTTTTTGGTCCTTAATGCATCTAAAATAGAGACTGAGGCTGCACGTTGCTATGAATGCATGTGTAATGTCTATTTGATAAGTGTCTTCTCACACCCTGAGGACTTTTATAGCCAATTTGCATTTTACAATGAGAAAAATCAGCTGGAGAGGGTTTATTGTTTTGTATAATGGAGAGGAGTGTGAAAATATCCCAGTTCTACAGATGGTACTCCTTGTTAGCCTTGAATGCATACATGTGCAAGGACTGTTTTTGTCTTAACTAATACAGCCACCCAAAAAGGTTACTTTTAGAGGTGATTCACAGTTTGGCGGGGTTGCAATAATTAGTAGAGTTTCTTTAAAGAGAGACGAGGTATTCACACGAACTCCTGACTGCAGAGTGACTTCATGATAGGGGCTAAGAAATACTCTCTTTGCTTTGAAGACTTTAAAAGAGTAGACTGCAGTTAAGTCTTTAATGGGGATCAGACGGATTTTTCTTTTTATTTTATTTTATTTTATTTTATTTTATTTATTTATTTTTATTTAAGAAAGGATTAATTAACAAAACCATAGGGTAGGAGGGGTACAATTCCACACAATTCCCACCGCCCAATCTCCATATCCCACCCCCTCCCCCGATAGCTTTCCCATTCTCTATCCCTCTGGGAGCATGGACCCAGGGTCATTGTGGGTTGCAGAAGGTAGAAGGTCTGGCTTCTGTCATTGCTTCCCTGCTGAACATGGGCGTTGACTGGTCGGTCCATACTCCCAGTCTGCCTCTCTCTTTCCCTAGTAGGGTGGGTCTCTGGGGAGGCTGAGCTCCAGGACATATTGGTGGGGTCTTCAATCCAGGGAAGACTGGCCGGCATCCTGATGACACCTGGAACCTGGTGACTGAAAAGAGAGTTAACATACAAAGCCAAACAAATTGTTGAGCAATCATGGACCCAAAGCTTGGAAAAGTGGAGAGGAAGTATTAGGGAGGTACTCACTGCAAACTCTAGTGTACTTCTGCTTTCTTACTTTGGTGCCATACTCCAAACTCAGTCAATTTCTGCTTTGCGTTTCTACTTCTTTTTTTTTTTTTTTTTTACATGCATAACATTCCCCAAATTCCCATTTAACAATACAACCCCCACTATTTCATTCATCAGAAGATAAATTAAGGAGCGCAGGAGCCATTGCCGTGCTGTGAACTCATCTGCGACTGTAATCTACAGAGCAAAACATATGCATAGGTGAACAAATGTAATCCGCAGGAATACAACAAGAACCTGCAGACAGGACCTGTGAATGAAAGCCACGTACATCTCAAAAGACTTATCAATGAACAACGAAAGATTGTCAGAAAGTTTCAGGAGCCCCACAAGTTAGCTTAATCAAAGCTCAAACAGTAGGTCTATCCTCAAGTTAAAGATTCACTTCTGTCCTGCAGACCTGCTTCCCCAGAGCCCTGCCCCACTAGGGAAAGAGAGAGACAGGCTGGGAGTATGGATCGACCTGTCAACACCCATGTTCAGCAGGGAAGCAATTACAGAAACCAGACCTTCCACCTTCTGTACCCCATAGTGACCTTGGGTCCATACTCCCAGAGGGATAAAGAATAGGAAAGCTATCAGGGGAGGGATGGGATACATATTTCTAGTGGTGGGAATTATGTGGAGTTGTACCCCTTCTTATCCTATGGTTTTTGCCAGTATTTCCTTTTTATAAATAAAAATTTAAAAAAGATTCACTTCTAAAGTTGACACTAAGGTGAATGGGAACTAATTGCTCCTGATTGATTCATTGGCTCATTGATCAGTGTCCTGAATTGTATTTTTTTTTAATTTTTTTATATTTATTTTATTTTCCCTTTTTGTTGCCTCTTTTTTTTTATTGTTGTTGTAGTTATTGATGTCATCGTTGTTGGATAGGACAGAGAGAAATGGAGAAAGAGGGGGAAGACAGAGAGGGGGAGAGAAAGACACCTGCAGACCTGCTTCACTGCTTGTGAAGCGACTCCCCTGCGGGTGGAGAGCCGGGGCTTGAACAGGGCTCTTGATGCCGGTCCCTGCGCTTTGTGCCACGTGCGCTTAACCCACTGCGCTACCGCCCGACTCCCCTTCATTATATTTGTTTTATGAGAAGACAATTATGGAACTCAACACTTCTCAAACATTGGTATCTTTACACCTTTTTGCTCTTAAATCATTCTTCAGAAGTCTGGAGGACCTTTCTTGGTGAAAGTTGATTATTGTTTTACATAGAGTATTGTATAAACATTAGAGAATGGTCATGAAATCAAATTGAAAATGATAGTAACAAACTCATCGAAGGGTGACATTTTACTGGAAAAAATTAATTTGACTTAATTTTTTAAAAACCTTTCTAATGTTGGGCCTAATGGAAGACAGCTGGAGTTTGTATCTGCTTTTTAAAAAATCACTGTATTATTATCTTTATTTATTGCATATAGACAGCCAGAAATTGAGAGGGTAGGGGAAGATAGAGAGGGAGAGAAACAAAGAGACCCCTGCAGCCCTGCTTCACCACTCCTGAAGCTTCACCCCAGCAGGTGGGGACAGGAGGCTCGAACCTGGATCCTTGTACATTGTAACCTATGCGCTCAACCACGTGTGCCACCACCCAGCCCCTGTATCTGCTTTTGGACTCTGTTGTGATAGGAGCAACTTTAAACATTGAGGTTTAGTTTTGAAAGAGGAAGAGGTATTTCAATTGCCCTCTTAAATAACTGGGAATATTCTTTGACAATATCACAGAAATCAGTAAGTTGTAATGTTAGAAGACTTAAAATGTAATCTTGAATAGTGAACTGTTTTGTTATGTGAGCAGTCTAGGTTCAAGCCCAGCCTGGCTCCCCACTACACTGAAGAATGCTTTGTTGCTTGTGTCACTTTCACTCTCTCTTTGACTCTCTGTCTAAAAAATTATGTATATATATCATCTATATATCATTTATATATACATATGACTGTATAGTATACACATAATAGTATAATCATATTACATTAAAGTATTCAAATAATTGATTTATCCACACATGATATATAAATACATACATGTATATAAGTATTTATTCTATTTTTAGATTTATCTATTGAGGCATTAGTGGTTTACAGTCAACAGTAAAATACAATAGTTTGTACATGTACAACATTTCCCAGTTTTCCACATAACAATTCAACCCCTGTTAAGTCCTCCTCTGCCATCATGATTAAGGACCTGAATCCTTCCCCCCACGCCAAAGTCTTTTACTTTGGTATAATACACCAACTACAGTTCAAATTCTGCTCAGTGTTTTTCCTTCTGATCTTGTTTTTCAGCTTCTGCCTATGAGTGAGATCACCCCATATTCATCATTTTGTTTCTGACTTATCTCACTTAACATGATTCCTTCAAGCTCTATCCAAGATGAGGTGAAGAAGGTGAATTCACCATTGTTAAGAGCAGGACAATAGTTTTTGTGTATATAGACCACAACTTATTCAGTCACTCAACATAATATATATATATATATGTATATATATATATATATATATATATTTCTCATCAGATATTGGTTATTTATAAAATATCTGATCACTAACTTATGTAGTCATTATAAATTTTCACATAATTTATCATACATTCAACAATCCTATGCACTAACTAACATAACTGCTAAGATCAGAAACAGGATACCATTTTGGGAAGGTATTGAACTTACAGAAGTGCAGACAAAATTTCTAAAACTATTCTATCTACCTGAGATTTAAAAATCTTTCTTTGTTAACAAAGTCAATGGCTGTTTTTTTTTTCTAAAGGGATACTTCTGCACAGTTAATTTTTTTAATTTCCTGTGGATATCTAAATAAATAATCTTTTTATTCACAGCCAGTTATTACTTTAATTCAAAATCTATATATATACCATGAGAAAAATTTGGCTTGCTGTGCTCACTGTTCAAACAGCATCACGTTAGCTAAGGACAATGATTTGATAGACACAAGAAGGCTTCTACCCACAAGTGCATTGTTGGCAGTTTTCTAAAGATATGAGGCCAGAAAGATAATCGAGTGGTACCACTAGGTACTACCACCAGCATTTCACATGCCAGAGTTAAACACTTCTCTCTCCCTCTCCCATGATCTTAAATTAAGGAGTCATTTTAAAAGCAACAAAAGACCTGTACTTTAGAGCCATTATTTAATAAACTCTTATCATTTTAAGGCTCTATCAAGGCTTTTCTTAAGTGAAATTGGCATTTTTTTTTAAATCAAGAACAGTGTGGCATTAAAGGAAGTAATGTAGTTGGGTGTCATTAACCTTTACTGTTTATGTGAATCAGAGATTTATTCACTTTTACTTTCTTTTCCTTAATCACCTTATTGAGCAAAAAGGCTCTTACCCCTAACTTAAGAAATAGCATCAACATTTTCCCCTCATTTCTTTTGCGCCACAAATACAAATGTTAACATTGTAAAAATAGCACATAATGCATTTGTACTATTATTAAAACAGCTTTGAACTCATAAACACCCTGAAAGTGTCTTGAAAACTATAAGGAGTTCACAGATCAGATATTAAAAATCACCGACCTCTCTAAACACATGTAATAAATAGTCTATTTGCATCTAAATCACCTTTCTTATTGGAAAAACAAAAATCTGAATTCAAGTGTTCTAAATATTATAATAAATGCTGGGTCACAGTCTATAACTCTGACCCAACATTTATTGCAAGTTATTTGCCAGAATAAGGAAGGGCAACATGGGGGTCGGGTGGTAGCGCAGTGGGTTAAGCTAGCATGTGATGCAAAGCACAAGGAAGGGCAACTTAAAAATACCACTGGGTACTTCTATAAAGAGCTCAAAGTCAAGTAATAATATGTTAAATGTGTTAACTTTATGCACTTAGGGTCAAATCAGAAAGAGACAAGTCAAACCAGGCATTTTAACAGATGCAATTTTAGGAAGTGAATTAAGGAAGCATTTGAGGGTTGGGCGAGTAAACAGATAGTATTTCAATATATCAGAGATGATAATTGTAGAGTTTAATAACTTCAAGAGATAGTCCTGAAATTTCCTTCTGCTTCTACTCATTAAGAGATGCCCTGAGTCTGGTCTAAGGGTCAAAGTGTCCTAAAGATGATTGGATATGGACACAGGGAAGGAGATTCCTTTTCTTTAACTTTCTTTCTTTTTTTGAATTTGTTATCTTTATTGATTGGATAGAGAAGGCCAGAAATTGAGGGGGAAAGGGGAGATAGAGAGGAATAGAGACAGAGGGATACCTGCGGCTCTGCTTCACCATTGGTAAAGCTTTCCCCCTGCAGGTGGGGGCCAGGGGCTTGAACCTGGGTCCTTGCACATTGTAAGGCGTGTGTGCTCAACCAAGTGCGCCACCACCCATCCCCCCCCCCTTCTCTACCTTTCCAGTCTTTCTAGAGCTGCCTGTTTGGAAACATAAATTCATTTCCAGAATCTACAAAGTGTAGAACTATGTTTTGTGGTGTTATACACTTTTAAAAATGTATTAGCTGGTTCTAATTGTGGGCATGGGCTTGTTTTTTCTCTCTTAGGCACCATTATTATTCCTGGATTAATATCTATGTACTCGTGAAGCAGACACATAACTCTATTGAACATGCACCTACATTTCTATCTGTGGCTTACGGGACTGTAAAAGAATTCAGCCAAATACAAACGTAGGTCTGTTTTTTTGTTTGTTTCTTCAGGTATCCCTAGCTATGGATGGCTTTCAAAACTCTTTTTTTTTTTTTTTTTAAATCTCAGCTAGTTTCTCATGTGGACCAAATAGGGTATGTTAGGTGGTCAGTCATCAAGATTGCATGACCTTTTCTGTTGGAAAACTGTCTAAGAAAAATATGTACACATAAAATTTGGACAAGTTATTAAACCTGACAGCAAAAAAAAAAAAAGAGAAGAAAACAACGTCTTATTTTTAAACAAATACATGAACCTAGAGCTATCGATGTGCCACTCCAGGATACACCTTTTTGTAAGCCCTTCTATTTCCCATGCCTCGAATTACTCTGAAATTACAGACTGCGCAAATGATTATCAGATGGAAACATTGACACAGAGATAAAATATCTTTCCTACTTCTCCAAGCCTGATGAACCAAGAGTTTTCTTCCCCATTCTTAGGTCTGTCATCATTTCTCTCAGATTGAACAGCTCACTTGAGCTACCTATAAAGAAAACAATGTAATTTATTTCCAGAATGGTAATTCCCATTCTGGAAAGCTCAACTTAAAAAAAAACTATAAGAAAGAAAGAAAAATAAAAAGCAGAAAGCTCTTATGACACTTTCTTTGCCTGAACAATTTCTGAGTAGCTCTTTATGCTGAGAACTACTGCACACCTGTGAACACTGGGGGGGAGGTCACTAAGGAATTTTAAGGATTCATTTGATTGCTGCGTTTTCAGTACTGTTCCATTCTGGTTAAACAGTCTTCTTTTCTATAAGACATTTTTGATCACTGTTATGATAGCTGCCTAACAGATTATTCCCATTCACCAGAGAGGATGAATTTTCATTACCAAGAAAAAGATTGATGGATTAAGACTCGGGAGGACTGAGGAAGTTAAAAAATGTAGCCTGTAAATTGTGAATAAATTGACTGCAACTTCTTTTTTTTTTGCATTTTTAAAAAATTTTTATTTATAAAAAGGAAACATTAACTAAACCATAGGATAGGAGGTGTACAACTTCTCACAATTCCCACCACCAGAACTCTGTATCCCATCCCCTCCCCTGATAGCTTTCCTATTCTTTATCCCTCTGGGAGTATGGGCCCCCAGGGTCATTGTGGGATGCAGAAGGTAGAAGATCCGGCTTCTGTAACTGCTTCCCCACTGAACATGGGTGTTGGCAGGTCAATCCATACTCCCAACCTGTCTCTCTCTTTCCCTAGTAGAGTGGGGCTCTGGGGAAGCAGAGCTCCAGGACACAGTGGTGGGGTTGTCTGTCCAAGGAAGTCTTGTCGGCATCATGCTAGCTTCTGGAACCTGGTGGTTGACCAGAGAGGTAACATACAAAGCCAAACAAATTGTTGACCATATCATGGGCCTAAAGGCTGGAATAGTGCAGATGAAGAGTTGGGGAGGGGGGTCCTCCATTTTGCAGATAGCTAGTAAGCATATTTTAGTTAAATTCCAAAGGGCCTGTGGCTATACTAGTTTTCTTCTCCCCTTTTTCCTTTTGTCCCTGAGCCTGAAATCTGATATCCAGTGTATCCAAGTTATTGTCTGGGGAGATGATGTCATGGCTGGAAAAAGGACCAGAAAGCTGGATCAGGGAAGAGAGTAGCTCCCTAATATGGGAAAGGGGTATAAATATTGTTGACTGTAATCCCCATCGATTTGATGTGATCTGGGGCCCATAATTAGCTTAGGAGCCTATGTGACCTCTGCATCCTTTTAGGTCTGAGCTCACATCCTGTGGTCATGAGTAGGAACATTCCAAGCTGCCCTACTATCGTGACTGCAACTTCTTAAAAGAAATATTTATTTGCAGACACTGACAGAAAGACACATTCAAACTCAGGGAAATTTTTGAATAAGACAATGTCATGAAATAATAAAATGACTTGTAAGACATTAATGGTAGAAAATTGTGTTACTAAACCATCTCTGACAATTTATTTTTAATTTAAGGAAAGTGCTATACTTGAAATGCTTCCAATATTTTTGTCTTCAGATATATTTTAACTAGTTGTCATTTGGGGCTTATTCTTTCAAATATATTCCATTATAATTTTTGGTGTACATATTTTTATGACATTAACATAGTAATATTGGCAGTAAGATGTTATATACTCAGTAATACACATGAGTGGATTTATATATGAATGAATGTAGCTATAGTCACAACATTCTTAGAACATCCTAGAAAAAAAGGGACTCAAAGAAGCAAAGAATGCAATTCACCAGGAGCTGGGTGGTGGCACACCTGCTTGAGCGCACGTTACAATGCACGAGGACATAGGTTCAAGCTCCTGGTCCCCATCTACAGGGGGGAAGCTTCACAAGTGGTAAAGCAGAATTGCAGGTGTCTCTCTGTCTCTCTCCCTCTCTATCTCCCCCTTCCTCTCTATTTCTGGCTACTATCTCTCTATCCAACAAATAAATAAGGATAATAAAAAATAAGAATGTAATTGACCAAACCAATAATGTAATTGAACAAACTGTTTTATGCTGGCTAGAGGGAGCTCTGGCCTTTAGATTCAAAGCTTTTCTTTCTTTCTTTCTTTTTTTTTTTTTTTTTTTTTTTTTTTTGGTATATTGTGACAGACAGAGGCAATGAGCAAGGAGAGAGAGGGCGAAAAAGAGAATTTTAGCAATGCTCAGCTCTGAATCCTGAAGCTTCGATGAGCTTGCATATACAATTTGGTGTTCTAACAGACTGAGCTATCTCCCTGGTTCTTTTTTAAATTTTACCCTAGCAATATTGAAAGAAAAGTATATTGCTTATTCTCATATTTCACGGTGTCACCTGTCAGTAAGTAAAAAAAAAAATAGCTGTGTTAGGTAACATCAGTTAATTTCACTTCACAGTATTTATGGAAATTAGAAAATATTTTCCACAGTTTCACAGACACAGATTTTTCAGCTCAGTTTTAGAAATAATCTGAATGTCCATTAACAGAAGCCGGTTGAGTCGATTTTGTTGTGTGGGAACTTATACAGCTACTTAAAATGATGCTGGAAACATCGCTTATGCTCACAGAGAGTTCTCTTCAGCAAACAGCGATGCTGCTGTTCCATCAGTAAGGGAATATACCAAAATAGGCATGACAACTGTCTCAGTTATCCCGAAACATACACACAGGACATAACTGGATCACACTTGTTTGTCAATAAGAGTAATCTCACAACGCTTCTGTGCTTTTTATTACTATTTTACCATAACTGGCCATCACCTTTCTATTTAAAGAAAATCTGCAAGAATGGATTTGAGGAAGGGGTGTCACCTTTTCCATAAAGAAGTGCGGAGTTTCCAAAGCTGCATTCTTCAGATGCCTAGAGACAAAGTCAAGGGCTGGGGTGGGGACAATGCTTTTGCAGTCCCTCTCAGATGCCAGTGACAGCACTGGCCTCACCCAGTGATGTCTCCTTGCTGGTGTTTCATCAGCATATTGATTTTAAAGTTTTATCGACTCTCCTAAGACACTGCTAGACTCACGGTGAGCTCGCTCCATAAGCCTTTGGTCCTTCTGCTCTCTGCTCCTTGGCTTTGATCGAGCTATTGAAGATTTCTGCTCTGAAGCCTGGCCCCACGCGGTGAGATTTCTAGCCTCAGAAGAATTCAAATGTCCTGCCATGTGCAGTCTCTTCTACTTTTTGCAAAGTTCCATCACGTTGGAGAAAATGGAAGTTCTGCAGGCATTGACTTTTCTCACATGGAGAACACCCATCCCCCCTACCACCACCATCAACACCCCCAGCCTCTTCCCACCCCACCCCCTGGGTCCAGCTCTTCCTATTAGCAAATACCTGCTTCTCTCCCCGTGAAGCAGATATTTCCTTCATGAAGTCAATATTATTTCTTAGTGCTCCAAACAGGGCTCACAGCTAAGGTCACAAAGATGATGAAGCTAATCTTCAAAGGGCTCCAATGGACTTATGAGGAAGATGGCTTAAAACTGATTTCAGCAGGAGAGAGACTGTCCCATGGGCATGGAAAGTCATGGTCATCCATTTATCTCCGTAAACAAACAAACAAACAAACAAAGTAGGACTAGCATGGGCTTGGTATGTAATTAGCCCAAAAGATGGTAAGATTGAGATGAGTAGGAAGGAAAAAGGCATTCTGGGGTCAAGCAGTGGTGCACCTGGTTGAGTGCACGTTACAAAGCACAAGGGCCCTGGGTTTGATTCCCCAGTTCCCACCCGCAATGGGGAAAGCTTCCTAAGTGGTGAAGCAGGTACCTCTCTACCTCTCTCCCTCTCTATCCCCTGCTCCCATCTCAATTCCTGGCTGTCTCTATCCAATAAATAAAGATAATAAAAAATTTAAAAAATACATTTCAGTTAGAGGAAACCATGTACAAAGAATGAATGACAGAAATATGCATGTCATACCAAAGGGAACTGATCACATCTGAAATTCATAGAAAAAACAAAAAGGTGCCTGCAAAAAAAAAAAAAAAAAAACATCGCAACCAAGATAAAGAGCAGCTAAGTCCTGAAAGTTGGAAAGAATGAGTGATTGTGTCTTATGCTACAAAAAGTTCCTTGTGGGGAGTCAGGCGATAGCGCAGCGAGTTAAATCACAGGTGGTGCAAAGCACAAGGACCAACGTAAGTATCCCAATTCGAGCCCCCGGCTCCCCACCTGCAGGGGAGTCGCTTCACAGGTGGTGAAGCAGGTCAGCAGGTGTCTATCTTTCTCTCCCCCTCTCTGTCTTCCCTTCTTCTCTCCATTTCTCTCTGTCCTATCTAACGACAACATCAATTACAACAACAATAACTACAACAACAACAACAAAAACCTAGGGCAACATAAGGGAATAAATAAATAAATATTTTTAAAAAAGAAAGTTCTTTGTGTCCCAGAACATCAGTTTAATGGACAAATGCCCATGCATAAGAAAAATGCAAGCTAAGGCTCCTTTTAGGGACATTTATATCAAAACCACAACGAGATATCACCTTACTACCATTAGGATGATGGCTATTAAAAAGAAAAAAAAAGAAAAACAATAAACAGAATATGACAAATATTGGTGAAGGTGTGGAGAAAGGGATCTACCGTGTGATCTCATGGTGAGTTCTGTGCTTTGGTATGTGTCTAGAAGAACTGAGAGCCTCTCAGTGGTCCTGCTGTATGAATAATATTACTCACAACGATTGAAAGGTAGACACACATCACATGTCCTTGGATGGGTGAATGGGTGAGCAAACTGTGATGCATTCATATCTTGGGCTATTATTCATCCTTAAAAAGAAAGGAAATTCTGACACATGCCACGCCATGGATCCACTTGAAGGATGTTCTATAATGTGAAATAAGCAACTTACAAAAAGAGACAAACATTAAAAATTTCTTGTACATTACAGCCGACAATTGTCGAATTCAAAGAGAAAGAAAGTCAGGGGAATGGGAGTTGTTGTTTAAAGGGAGCAGAACTGCAATTTTGCAAAAATAAAAATAGTTCTGGAGATAGGATGGGCAACAATGTAAATCCATTAACACTCCTGAACTGTACTCTTCAAAAAATGGTCAACATGGCAGCCCAGGCCCAGGAAGTGGCTCAGAGGGAGGGTACAGAATCTATAAACATGAGGCCTTGGGTTCAATCTCCTGTTACCACAGCGTGATGCTTTGGTATTCTCTCTCACCCCCCCTTCTCTGTCTCTCCCCATATATATATATATACACACACACACACACACACACATACACACACACACACACACACACACACACACACACACATGTTGGGTTGAGAAGATAGCACAATGGTGATGCAAAAGGCTTTTATGCCTTAATCTCAGAGTTCCCAGGTTCAATCCCCAGCACCATCATAAGCCAGAACTGAGCAGTGCTTTGGTCTCTTTTTGTCTCTCTCTCTTTGTATTTCTCTCTCATTAAAATAAAATAAAGGGTGGGTAGGTGGGGGGGGAATAAAGTTCCAAGAAGGATGACAGAGGACCTAAAGGGGGTTCTACTGTTATATGGAAAACTGAGACATGTTATGCATGTACAAACTATTGTATTTACTGTCAAATATAAAACAGTAATTCCCTAATAAAGAAATTTAATAAAATAAAATAAAATAAGAATTAAATATTTAAAAATGGCCAAGACAGTCGACTTTAACTAATTACTTATTCAGCTCTGGCTTATGGTAGTGCAGGAGGACTGAACCTGGGACCTCAGAGCCTCAGGCATGAGTCTCTTTGCAGAACCATTATGCTGTCTTCCCCACCTTGTCAACTTCATACTATGCCTAGTCCATCATTATCATGATTGAAACTGCAAAGTGCCTTCATATCTCAAGTCACATGGCCATGTTGTATAACAGAATACCTAATTTGGTCAAAATCTGAATACAAAGTTGAAAATAGGCCTAAGTAGGAGCAGTATTTTTTTCTTTTCTCCCCACACAGTGCCCAGCATAGTGAGTATGTTACATAGAGACCAATGCCATGAGTTGGGTGACCCTCTCAAATTGTCACCAACCTACAGATGCAACGTGATCACAACTGTGTACTCACAGACCATTTGTGATCATGTTGCAGATGCAATTTGAGAGGAAATGAAGGTTGACCCCCCCCTCAGGCTATCCAGCCACCTCCTCCCTTTTGACACCCATATCTTGACTTGGTACAATGACACCAGCAGTGCTCTGACAGGAAGGGTGAGGTGGAAACATGAGCTCCAGGAACTCCGTTCCACTTGCACTGTCTTGCTCTGTACATTCAGGCTTAAAGAGTTATTATGAAGCGAAAAGGACCTGCTCGATGAAGGACTCGGAAATTCTGAAAAATGACCCTGTTGGCTGACGAAGAGGTTCCATAACTCAGGCTCTCTCAGCTCAGTGGTAAGACCATTTATGATACTTCATAATCCTTACACAGTCCAGAGTCCTGACTCTGGGAAGGGTAGACCTGAAAGACCCACTTCAGAGAAGTTACATAAACAACCCTGAACCTCAGGCAGGGGAAATGTATACCTTGGACACGTTGGAACTCTCCATATTAAGTCAGTTTAGCACTTTGATTAAAGAGTTTAATCAATCACCATCCGAAGCTGTTTATTAATCACTTTATCAAGCAGTTGATGCATTGCCGGTTTTAATAGAATCCATTTATTTTGATTTCTACCTACTTCATCTTTCCAGAGGGCTTTTGCGAATCAGCTGTGATAAAATAGAAGAGGGAGAGGGAGATGGAGAGGAGAGAAAAAAGGAGAGAGAGAAAGAGGGAGCTGGAGAGGGTGGCTGCTTTGCAAAGCCTGCAAGGAATCGCTACCTGCACCCAGAGAGCACTTTATTATCACCACCAGGCAAGGACTTGGCCAATTTATTACCAGGGAAAAAAATGCTCTGGGAAGTGAGTGTTTGGGTGAACCACACGGTTTAGCTCAGATAAACACAGGCCATTCGTTTGCTTTCACACCTGACACCCTCATGATATACGATCCTAATAAGATTAATCTTCATGCATCCACCCTCCTGGCCCCTCTTTGTTCTCACCTATTCGAGATCCTCCACTTTTCTTTCCTGGACATTTTCCCCACCTTGGGTTACAATTTGTGGTTGAAGTGAAAGCCGTTGTTTCCCCCACTAGAAGGAAAACAAGATTTGTGGGAAGAAAGCATTTGTTATGCGGCTGAAATTGTATGCTGAGGCTTTTCTGTCCCCGTGCTTTTAGCCTGGAAGGAGGAAGTGTCTCGTGGAAGACTCCCATAAGGCTAGACTCACTGGGTCTGACCTTGAACCTGTCTACTGCCTCGAATCCCTTCTGCTCCGCTAGCTATTTCCCACCAATGCCAAGAATTTAAGGGAGGTCAGCTGTGTTTCCTATTCTCTCTTTCTAGGTATTTTATTTATTTATTATTCCATAGAGATAGAGAGAAATCCAGAGGGATGAGGAAGACATCAAGGAAGAGAGACAGAGAGACACCTGCAGCCCTACTCTATCTCTTTTACAAGTCTTTACAACTTTCCCTTGCAGGTGGGGACTAGGGGTTTGAACCCTGTGAATTGGCTGTGTTTCTTCTCATTCTCTTCTTATTTCTCCCCTTCATATCAGTGACACATACACACTTAGGCTGCATTGTTTTTTTCTCTTTCTCTAGTTAGAAAAATCTTTAAAAATGTCATCTATAGACAGATATGTACATATCTGTATACATATTGAGAGCAAGAGGGTAGAGACAGAGAAATTGAGAGGGAAGGAGAAAGAAACCAGCAGTCTTGCTTCACTACAGATGAATAAATGGTTCTTACTAATACCTCCTCTATATATTTCTAGAATCCAGGTAAAGAACTAGCCCCTGTGACCCTTTGCAGACCCTCAGAAAGAAGGCTACACATTGCTGTCTATGGCCCCATCGTGATGGAAGTCCAGCCAGCCAACCACTTACTTCTCTTTCTTCATTAACCAGTCGGTTGCCAACACAACACAATATAACTGACACCTCTTACTTGGTTTGTTTGTAGTTCCATGTGTCAAAACTCCATTAGGGTAGGCTATACAAGAACCAACACTATGGAGGCTCAATAGATTAATAATGTGAATGTTGGACTTCTTTCTCAGATTGCACTGGCTATCCTCACTATGTAGCTGTTGACAGATCTTAAGGCCCTTTCATCATGTACTTCTGCCACTAGAACTCTCGTGGTTTCTAAGGCCCTCATGAAAGAGGAAAACTCACCATGGCGGCTCATGGGAAGGTTTATATCTATCTCTGTCCCATGAGCTCAAGCAAACTGCAGGGAATTCTGGGAAATGTAGTTGAATTTCTGTGCCCAGGAAGAAGTGAAGTTTTCTAGAAGTTTTCTAGGTACTCTTTTCTACTCCCTGATTTTGCGTTAATATTAAAAATAAAATGAATGTCACCAAAAGTAGTCTAAAAAGCAAAAAAATTCTTATTATTTCATTTCATAAGATAATAAATTATTTGGTTCTCTCCTGCAACTAATTCTACCATTATTTGGTAGGTCGTTGAACTTTCCCCAGTGACACTGTTAAGAGCTGAAGGCTGCTAAATGTTAATCACTTCTCTAATTTCATGGGCAAGTATTATTATTTGTTTTAGCAGAAATGGGGGGGCGGAGGAAGAAAACATTTTATTGCAACAAAAAGCCTACAATATCCCCTCCTCATTCATTCATTCATTGCCTCAGTCACTCAGCACCTTCTTGCTAAGTTTAAAAACAGGCAAGACTTTGTGTTCAATGCACAGGGCACCATTTTAGTTTTAGTTTTCTTATTATGCTTGAGGTATACTGTCTCAGATGTTTACTGAGCACTGGTCGATGCTAGGAGTCTACTGGTGAGGCAAAAATCAATGTCCCATTTCAGTCTTGAAGGGGTCTGAATTTAAGCAAGTGACCAAGTCCAGCAAAGAAGCCAGGGTTCTCATGGGCTTGCTAGTGCTGTGACAATGTCCTTGATGAGAGGTAGGGTATGGGGACACCTGAGGTCAAGAGCAGGTTGCCATCAAGCTGAGGCTTCCCAGGCAACTGAGTGCCCATCGAAGAAAGAAAGTGAAAGATTCTAGACAGATGAAACAGCACATTAACATGCCGAGGTGAAGGCAGGAGGTGAGTATAAGTGGGTGTGTGGGGAGTCCTGTACCCCCAACCACAAAGCAAAAACAAAAAGAAGAAACACCCAAATTGCTAATATTTGAGACCGAATATAAATATGGAAGGGGTTGCGTCATGAGAAACTATAAGGCGCTCATATTAGGAATTTATATGTCCTTGAGTTAGAGAGAAAGGGGTTTGGGGTATCATAAAGATGTAGATAATGAGATCCGAGTTAGAGGAAATTTGAGATGAAGAAGTGGCAGGCACTTTGTGAGAATTCTTTCCCCAGCAGACACTGTTATTTATAAGTGCTTTGCAAATCTTAAGTTGTTTACACACTGACAATAACTTCAGCAGGGTGGTGACCCTCTTGTATTTGTTGTATGCTTATGGGACAGAAGTCCAGAGAGATTCCATGAATAATCACCAAGCTCACATAACTCACAGACATTGCAGTGGTTTGTAAAGAACTATCAAGGTCTATCAGCAAATGCAGCCTGGGAAGTGATTCAGTAGATAAATCTTTAGACTCACAGGCATGAGGTCTCCAGTTTAATCCCTGGTTCTGTGTGTGTCAGAGTGATACTTTGGTGTTATCTCTCTCTCTCTTTCTTTCCCTCATTCACTCAGTCTCTCTCATTATAAATAAGTCTTAAAACAAAGATTGCTAGCAAGTAATTATGATAGCTACCAATTATTATGGTTCACGTGTGTGTGTGTGTGCGTGCGTGTGTGTGTGTGTGTGTGTTTCTTTTAAGAAAACTAATGTGTTAGCTCCCCTCCCCAGATGATATGCCCCTTCTAAACTATACAAAAGAGATTCCAATAATCCAGCTTGTATTTTTGTAAAAGCCATTACATACAATTATCTCCCCTTCCATTCCAAGAATAAAAAAGTAGGTGATGGCTTAAAAAAAATCAAGGATGCCTCTTCTTTCCAGTCTATGTGGATTATCATCCCATGAGCCCCGAACTTTGACTTCCCTGGATCTTTCCCTGCTCTCCTGTTAGTCCCAAGGTGCAATCAAAATGTACACCGAGCTGTTTTCCTTGACAGCCTGGCTCTCACGGGGATGTCTAGCTTGCAATAGACAAGGTTGGTTCTCAGCATGTGCGTGGGGACCAGAGAGAGGGGAAAGCCCTTCCCAGACTAGCATCGTGCCCTCCGCACCCTTGACCATGCCTGCCTGTCACACAGGTTTGCCCTCCTTTCCTGCCCTTTCCATCACCCATACCTTACAGCTGCTGGAGGTGATTGTCTCTGAGCTCTGCTGTCTCCCAGACCTGGGGTCTACACAGCTGGCTCACCCACTTCCAACGAACTCACCGCTCACCGTCTCCTGTGGCCCAAGTACAGGCACCTCCCCTCAGCACTTCATTAATTACGGCTCAACAAGATAGCCAAACAGCCCGATTCCAGGCTCTCTGGGCAAGAGAGAGAGCTGCGGCCCAGCTGTGAAAGCCATTTCCAGGTGACACTCAATTGCAAGGGAATGCCCATCCAGCTGAACGGTGGTAGGTCCAGAAATGCTAATGAATCAGGGGACACTGGGGCACCAGGGTGGCAGTGGCTTGCTGCCTGCCTGGGACCCAGCAGCAGAAGGCTACAGGAGCTGGCAAGGCACTCTCGTGGCAGTAGTTTATTTTTTCGATTGGTTTTGTTTTGTTTTCCCTTCATGCTTGGCATGCAGGGTCAATAATGCACACTTCTGATGCTGCTACCCACCGCCTCCCTTCCTCTGATCCCTTCCCTCCCTCTCCCCTCACATGATTCCAAGCCATCTGTGAAAGGCAGCATGAAGGAAACATCTGACAGCATGAAGGAAACATCAGAAGTACTTGTAGAATTCCTGGGAGGATGGGGACTGAATGGGAAAAGCCCAGAGGACACAGTGCTCTGCAGATCTGGATTCAAATTCTTCTTTTCTCACATCAGTGGCTCTTGGAATTGGCTCTGTCTTAGAAGCTGCCCTCATCCTTCTGCCGACAGTCAAGGGCCTTTGACTGGGAAACTCCCAAAGGGCTTCCTGGGTTATCCAAGGGTCAGACTCCAGGTCCTATGTTAGCTGCCCAAGGGCTGCAAGGCATAGTGGGCCCACCTCACTTCCTGCAGGGCTACAGCTTCTCTGGGAGTTGGTTCCCTTTCCAGAGGTCCCCGGCTGCCTCCTCCTGGAGGGCTGCATGAAGCTGATGGTGACCAGATCTGCTTCCTCAACTCAAGTGCTTCTTCTCCTCTGGCTGGCTTAGCTTTTGAGAGCACAAGCTCTGGTGACAACATCCTACTTGAGTTCCCATCTTGCTTCTGCCACTTTGTCCAGGTGACATAACATCAACAGCTCACTTTACTTACTTGTAAAGATTTGGTTACTGCTAGTTCCTCTGGGGCCAGGAGACAGCTCAGCAGAAAGAGCACAGGACTTACATCTGGGTGGATCCCAGGCAGCAGGTACATGGGAGCACCGTGGACAGCACCACAGATGGCAGAACAGTGCACTGCTGACAAAGGGGGTCGGGGAAGGCGGCATCTCTAAGACAGATGGAAGTTTCTCCCACTGGGGGGCCAGGTAGTGATGCACCTCGTTGAGTACACATATTATAATGAGCGAGGACCCGGGTTTGAGCCCCCCAGTCCCCACCTGCAGGGGGAAAGATTTGTGAGTGGAGAAGCAGAGCTGCAGGTGTCTCGCTGTCTCTCTCCCTCTCTATCTCCCCTTCCCTCTTGATTTCTGGCTGTCTCTATCTAATTATTTATTAGATATATAACCTTTATATATATAGTCTTCAATATAGTCTTTATTTAAGACTATAAATAAATAAAACTTTACAAAAGAAGTGTCCAGCACTGAAGGGTGGGCATATTTGGAGTTCATTAAGGAAAAATACATTCCTTAGTAACATTCAAAATAATTTTTTGAGGTCCTCTGTAGATAAAGGCTGCTGAGTTATGAGTCAGAGTTCGAGACTGGCGGGACAGAGCCAGGGACTGCTAGGTCAGCAGAGGAGAAGAGACATGTCTTTCACTTTTTTTTTTTTTTTATTTAAATTTTTAATTTAAGAAAGGATTAGTGAACAAAGGCATAAGGTAGGAGGGGTACAACTCCACACAATTCCCACCACCCAATCCCCATAACCCACCCTCTCCCATGATAGCCTTCCCATTCTCTAGCCCTCTGGGAGCATGGACCCAGGGTCGTTGAGGGTTGCAGAAGGTAGAAGGTCTGGCTTCTGTAATTGCTTCCCTGCTGAACATGGGTGTTGACTGGTCGGTCCATACTCCCAGTCTGCCTCTCTCTTTCCCTAGTCAGGTGTGTCTCTGGGGAAGCTGAGCTCCAGGACACATTGGTGGGGTCCTCAATCCAGGGAAGCCTAGCCAGCATCCTGGTGGCATCTGGAACCTGGTGATTGAAAAGAGAGTTAACATACAAAGCCAATCAATTTGTTGAGCAAACATGGATCCCAAGATTGGAATAGTGGAGAGGAAGTGTTGGGGAGGTACTCACTGCAAACTCTAGTGTAATCCTGCTTTCAGGTATATATTTTGCAGTAGTTTATGGATACGTGTGCACATACGCTCTCTCTCACAGAAACTGGTGTATGTCTAGGTTATGGGACTTTGTTAGAAAGTGAACTACCTGAGATGAAATTAGAGTGTACTATAAAAGGAAAGGTCTCACCCGAGTAATGAAGCTGAAGGGTTGTCATTCCACACGTGAAGTCTCTGGATACACTCTGAGGTGAAGCATGTTGAGATGGCAATCGTTGCTTTGGTTAGGTTGTGATCGGCGGATGCAATATTATTTGGTATGGATTGGGAGAAGCATACGGGAAAGTGAGCCCTATCCAAGGGTGCCAGGACTGGGGGAAGTAGGGGCTCTATAGTGAAGATGTGAGGTTCCTGCTGTCTTAGGGTTCAAAAAGACAATCAATAGTTAATATTATCCACACATTATTTGTTAATTGGGTTAACTTTGAAAAGTCCCTTTGTTATGGTTTGCTGTACAGTACCCAGTATCTTGTATATAGCTGTGCTGTCTTTCACTTCTTTGGTTAGGTTTGCTCCTAGATATTTTATTGTTATTGTTGCTATAGTAAAAGGAATTGATTTCTGGCTTTCTTCTTCTTAGTGTTTGAATAAAGGAATGCCACTGATTTTGTCTGTTCATTTTGTAGCCTGACATCTTACTGTATTGTCTTCTCGGAGACAAGAAGGTCAAGGGCAAAATAGGAAAAAGGAGAGAGAGAAAGAGAGAGAGAGAGAGAGAGAGAGAGAGAGAGAGAGAGTGAAGGCTTTGGAAACTGTTTTCTACCTTCCACGTCGCGTGAGTTAAATTCTGAGTTGGGTACCAGACTTGAAGTTGCACAATCACTCTTTTTTTTTCTGCACCTTTCTCAGTGCTTTTTTTTTTTTTTTTCTACAACTGATTACATTTGCTAATAAAAGATTCAGGCACTTCTGCACTGAGACCAAAACTTCCAGAGTTTCTGAAAAGTCGCTCTTAGATCACTAGAAGCTTTCATTCTCTAGAACTATTCCCCCCTACAACACACACACACACACACACACACACACACACACACACACACACACACCCTTCTCACTCTTTCTTCCCTGGTAACTGTTGTGATTATTCATTTAAATAAAAGGAGACTAGGAAAGACGCCCCTGATGTGTCTCACCACCTTGAGGGACCGGGAGAGGCAGCAGTGAGTATGATGTGTCAAGTGTCTGCTGCTGGGTGGCAGCCATGCTCACCCTTTGCACTTTGTACTGGGCTTCAGAGTTATCAGACTATTATCTCAAAGGACAGTGGGCAGGAATGATGGCATCTTCCTCCTTTCTCTACTGCAACTCGAGTGTGAGAGGACTTTGATAGTCGAGTTGGTGTTTCAGAATGTGGGTTCTGCCAATGGACTCTGCCAAATGGATTTCCCATTGGATCATCTCCCATGCCGAGCAGAACTGGCGAGCTCACTTCACATGACTAGGGAAAGGGGAAGTGTGCTCTGGCTGAATTCAGAAGGCTGCAGAGGAGATGTTGAAATGGCCAGCTAGGACGAAGGTGCAAAACCCATTCCCCAAATTATTGGAAGATCTCTATGTAGCAGATTCTCTTTTAATGGGTACTAAATACTTGAGGAGACCAATGGTTCAGTTAGTTAGTTGTTCTCTGCATATTAACTACAATGGCAAGTAACAATCTACTATGATTTGGTGGACAGTCATTTTACATTAAAAAAAAAAAAAGGTGAAGAGACTCCCCTGCAGGTGTCTGCAAGTGTCTATCTTTCTCTCCTCCTCTCTGTCTTCCTCTCCTCTCTCCATTTCTCTCTGTCCTATCCAACAATGACATCAATAACAACAACAATAATCATTACAATAATAATAAAAAGACAACAATGGCAACAAAAGGGAAAATAAATAAATTTTAAAAAAAAGTAAGAATATCTAAAAGTGACATCCAAAGAGAAGTGAAAGATGCCACTTTTGGTAGAGAGTATGTATACCTTGTGACAGGTGAGGCCCTGGGTTCCAGTACTGAGGTCATATGGAAACACCACAGAAAGCAATGGGGGAGTTCTATGGATAGTGGAATGGTGCTATTCTCTCTCTCTCCAAGTAAAGAAGGGAGATTACACTAGGAGGAGAGAGAGACAGAGAAGGAGAGAAAGAGAGAGAGAGAGAGAGGGAGGGAGAGATCCACAGAACATGTCATTACTAGGGTTGGTAAACTAACTGGCCTCTGGACATAAACACTGAGACGGTTGGCTGAGTAGCAAAGACCAGGCCACATTTTCTTATCTACAGGTGGACCGTGGTGGTTAATCTCAGTCTTCTGTGAAGAAATGTTAATTAAAAGATTTGGGGTTGAGGTCAGATGGAGAAAAGAAATCACTGTAAAACCAGGAGGAAAAAAAATCGTTCGCATAATTTCCAACATTTCCAGTTTGCTATAGAACTCCAGTGGGAGCAAGTGAAAATGTTTTTTTAAATGAAGGTTGCTCTATGCAGGCAACACAATGCAGAAACTGTTATATGGAGCTTGTGGAACTTCCTTGGCACAACTACTGTAATTATATTTTAAGGAGTATTTGTAAACTCTAGTAATTACCTCAACAAAGACAAGTAAAAGACACATGAGCTATATTATGCTCGAAAGGCAGGTGTACCATTGAAATAAGAAAACTATTTGGAATGTGTCTTAACACCCTTAGAGAATTTCTCTAGACGAAGATGCTTCCTCAACTCTGGGCAATATTTTAGCTCAAGTGTTTTTGTACAATTCCCTAAACAAATTGAGCTTTCAGAATGGATTTACACTTTTTGTTTCCACTAGGGCGAGTTGGAGGGGGCTAAGGTCAAGAGCAGGAGATGATACAGAAAAACATTAAAAAGAGAGAAAAGTTTCACTTTTCCCCCTCCCCTTCAGTGTTTGACTCAGTAGAGGCTGCATTTGGAGCAGCTGTGAAGAAACGATTGGCTTTACCTCTATGTGTGTGTGTGTGTGTGTGTTTTTTTTGGTGGGGGAGGGAGGCAGGCAGAGGAAAAGAGAGGGGTGTTGATTCTACATCTTGGGTAGAGAGGGATTCTTTGAGATGCAGGAACTAATGTTTTATTGGAATCCTGACATTCTGGTTCATCTTTTTTGACATTCATTTTTATCGCATCACTCCTAGGTTCTGAACATGTGAAAGGTGGATGGAATAATGGAAAGGAAAAAGCAGGAGGAAGTAGATATGGATAAAAATGTGTTTGAACTGGCTATGGAGGAAGTTCATTCTCTCTGAGGACATGGCAGCAAGTGACTGGGACTCAGAGTCAACACTGGACCAAAGAGATGGTCCATTTTGTGACTGAGGGAATACTCTAACCAACAGAGCATCAAATTTATATCCCTGTAGTTTCCAGTTCAATCCCCACCATTGTATGTACCCAACTGTTTGGGGGTTTCTCTGTCCCATGTGAAACTCTCCATCTAGCATATTTAATAGCTAAAATAAACATTTAAAAAGAAAAAAATAAATGACAGACTACTTTAAGAAATCCACATGGTCAGTCATCCAACTTTTTTCCCCACACTTCTCTTTGGTCTTGTTCTAACATATCTCCTTTCATAGATTCATCTTCCTGTAAGTTTTCTGTCTTCTTTAGAGCTCCCTGGCTATACATTTCCAGTTCTGGAAAATTGAGCATCTATAATAATGCCAACTCTTAAACTCTTAAATCTTGTTGAAAATGATGGGGTTCAAGCCCATGGAATGAATGAGTGAAACCATGACAGGGCCTTTGGTGTTTGCATTTCTCTCATCGATGCTTCAAAAGCACCCACAAACCAGGAAGTTGAGATTCACTGAAGATTTGTATTTCACCATTGTACACAGATCTTTTCTGTTCTTGCAGAAGATGATGTGGTGAAGGCTTCCTCATGGGAGTGTGTGGCAAGGAGACTGAGTTCACAAATTGTCAGTAAGGAATGACATCCATCCGTCACCAACTATCCATAGCCTATCTATTTTTGTGCCAACTCTTAGGATGAGCATTAAAGACATACAAGTGACCAGAATGGGTTTACTTCTCTCTCATGAGATTATTACATGCCTTGAGCCAATTTTTTTTCATTGATTTAAGTTTAACTTTCTTTTCCCTTTCACAACATTTGTGTTGTTGCCCACAACATCAAGGTTTATCCTTCAGATCCCATGAGGGGAAACAGGAACTGCTCAAGACAACTAGGTTGACAACTAGGCTCCATGATGGAAATTTTATTTGGTCTACCATTTCACCACTGCTAGACTGCACATTTTCCCGCCCAAACATCTGAGCAGATTCAGCAAATGAGAAAGAAAGAAAGAAAGAAAGAAAGAAAGAAAGAAAGAAAGAAAGAAAGAAAGAAAGGAAGGGAAACAAAACAGTAGTGACTTCTCAGACATACATGGAGATGAATGATTTGGGAGATGAGTTTCCTGCTTGGAACAAGGTGTGTCCTGCATGCCACCAATATTCTTTGTCTTCCTTTTTTCTATTAGCTCACTGACATTCAGCATTGCAGATCATAAGGCAAGGCAACAGATCCAAATTCCACTCTTAGGGCTCATATGCCGTGACCTCCAGTAAGTTATTTTCCTCATCAGTAAAACAAGAGTTTTGAATTAAGTGCTTTTACTTTTGAAATTACAGATATCTTTAGGACTCTATGGACCACAAAGGTCCCCCCCCCCCACATACATACCTCATGATCTTTGCACACACAAGAACTTACAGTCTTCTTCTCCTCCCTCTCCCCCGCCTCCTCCTCCTCCTCCTCCTTCTTCTCCTTCTTCTTCTTTTTGCCTCCATGGTTATTGCTGGGGCTCAGTGCCTGCACTACGAATCCACTGTTCCTGGAGGCTTCCCCCCCCTTTTGTTGCCCTTGTTTATTTTTGTTGTTGTTGTTGTTATTGCTGTCATTGAATAGGACAGAGAGGAAGGGGAGATGGGGGGGAGAGAGAGACAGCTGCAGACCTGTTTCACTGCCTGTGAAGTGACCCCCCTGCAGGTGGGGAGCTGGGGGCTCCAATTGGGACCCTTGCACTTTGCCCCATGTGTGTTTAACCCAGTGCACTACTGCCTGGCTTCCTGAAATTACAGACTTCTGAATCCATGCAGATAATTTGTTTAGAGGGTCTTTAACACTAAGCAGTAGCATACCTGGTAAACTGCACAAGAACATGGGCTCAAAACCCTATCTGAGGGGGGCAAGCTACCTGAATGGTGCAACAGCTCTCCATGTGTGTATCTCTATCTCTCTCTTTTCTTTCTTCTTTTCTCTGCCTCTATCCAAAATAAATAGAAAATAAGAAAATCTTTGTTTTGTTTTTTCCTAAATTACAAAATGAGTCTAAAAAGATGAAAATGTTGATCTACGGGTGAGAATAACAATAATTTATTGTGATCAGAAATAATTTCCAATAGAGGAAACTAATAATATTTTGATCAGTAAATAATTGGATAAATATAAATGAATTTCTACAAAAATATTACACTTTTATTGTATATTCAAAAAATAATATTGATGATAGAGTATTGGATTAAATATGTTCATAAACTTTTGTTAAAAAACATGTTACCATACATTGCATTAAAGGTACCAAAGATTAATGATTCCAAAGATTAAGGAATCATTGATAGAATTTAAATTTTGCTCTGAAAAATAGTGGACATTTATCCCAAGATATTTGTCTTGTTGACATTGCTTTTAAAAACTGTGCAGATTTTTATTTTGCATCAGTAATAACGAATTCATAATATCTTAACAAAACATTATATATATCTAGATTAAACATGGTATTCTTTTTTCACAAAGGGTATAAGCAAAAATCACAAAAGGAGTAAGGTAAAAGGTACATCACCTACAGAATGAAGAGCATCTTCCTCATTGTAAGTAGTTTTCATTGCTGATGGTCATGGCATGCAAAGATGTTTTCCAATCTTTTCAGAATCTTTGTGGCTAAAAACACACAAAGGCCCATCTATTCTGAGTCAGTAATGTGGTGTAACCACTTGAGAAGTCTGATACATCAGAGGGGTGGATCCGATCCATCATCTTGATGAAAGACTGAAGACAGCGTTGTCTCAAGAAGCTGGCCTGGAATTACATGTGATAGTGGTGGTCTGCTGGGCTTTTTGAGATTGGGGGTCTCTGTTGCGTTCATATGTTAGGGACCTTTCAACTGCTGGAATGGACTGTTTGCTTATCTCTTTTAGTTCTGTTTTTGATGACAGTCAGTTGGAAGGTGCCAAAGAGATATCAAGAGCTTGATATAATCGTAGTTACATGGCTGGATAACATGTGAGATATTGATTTGCTTGGAGATTACCCCACTGTATTTTTGTTATTTTTCGTAATACAGATAGTGATGTCTCAGTTCTGTAGACTAGATACCCAAAGTTTAAGGAAGGAGAAGTTCTCATCCAACCCTTCACAGTAGATTTTATTAAGGAAACTGTATTGTGAGTCATGTCTTTGGAAAAAACAACAACCACAACAGCAACGTGAGTGTGTGTGTGTGTGTGTGTGTGTGTGTGTGTGTGTGTTTGTGTGTGTGTGTGTGTGTGTGTGTGAAATACGAAGTGGCCAAAACACTCCTCACTTCTGTCCTATACAGTCCCAGAGATAAATCCTGGATGTCATCTGTGTAAGTCCTGTGCTCTGTCACTTAACTATCTCTCCATTTCCCATCCCCCAATCATACCATTTGGTTGTGACTCTCAATGAACTTTGGAGTTCTGAGGAGACCACATGTGATTTCAACGCCGTCATTTCGCAGTCTTACTGCAGTGGGACCCCACTCTCACCTCCATACAGCCTGCTCTGTTTCTCCTTGACACAAGCTGATGCTAAGTCAGTTGCTATGAAACCAACTCAAAGGTGAAGGAAGTGCTCATAAGGACGAGACTCATCTGGGCACTATTGTGAATCCTTTGGATACGCGCTACACTGAGTCAGTGAAGCAGGCAAACCTGAGGCAAGAGCTTGCTGATAGGTTGAGGCCCTTCAGAAAATTGATACCTAAGTGTTTCTGAGCAAATAAAGAAGCTTCTTTCTCTATTGAGAAAGAGACACTTGAGTCAAGATTGTTCATGTTCATGTTCACTGGCCACTTGTGAAGATCCTAAGGCTGGAGACACAAGAGACATGTAAGCTCAGAAGCCACTGGGTCCAAGGTGTTTGTTTGGATGGAAATGGCAGATTTTTTGTTCACATGAATCATCTCCTCCACTGGAGTGCAGAACTAGCATGGAGGGTTTTTAGTTTTCTTTGCTCCTCCTGACTTTTGGGCTAAACTGCAGATTTGTAGAAGTTGTGTGTTACTGGGTCGTTTTGAAAACTGCACACAAGCAATCCATGCAACATTTTCGGGTAACTTGTGGGATGGCAAGATGCTCTGTAAAGTCACTGACTTGCGTTTCATAAAAGGATGCAGTAAAAATATTCAATACAACACCGAGGGGATGGTTAGAAATCCAGGCAACATGACACAGACAGCCAGAGCGTCCTTCTGGAATGGGGCAGGAAAAAGGATAGAAGATGAGGCCTCCGTTTATAGATCTCATCTGGTCAGAGAAAGACTCAGAAAAACAATCAAGTCATTTCTAGAATTAGTATTTCAAATAGTTTGAATAGCCTTGCTGGAGCAAAGAGAAAAGGGAGAAGGCTGAGTGATAGCACATCTGGTTGAGGACACGTGTTACCACACCCCCCAATTCCAGTCTGAGTGCCAAGGGGAAGCTTTATAAGTGGTGAAACAAGGCTGCAGGTGTATTTTTCTCTCTACCTCCCGTTCCCCCCTCAATTTTATCTGTCTCTATTAAAATAAATAAATAAATATACATATTTTTAATATTTTTAATTATTTATCAGATAGAGACAGAGAGAAATTGAGGTGGGGAGACAGGGAAAGAAAGAGAGATACTGCAGCTCTGCTTCACCATTCATGAGGCATTCCCCCTGCAGGTGAGGAATACAGACAATTTTTAAAAAGGGAGAAGAAGATCCTGTTTTTAACCGATGATCCACTTTTTTTTGGCATGAGCACCTCTACGGTATAATAATAGGTCGAGTCTAAATCCAGCCTAAAAATCCAGAAGTCCAGCCTTGATTGATGAAGTCAAAGGGCTTCTCTCATCCAAACTGTATCTGAGAAGCTGCTGCTCAGAGCAAAACCTTAAATGTCTCTTTGAGAGACATTTAAGAGATGACTCGATTTCAGGCTGATCCTGTCTCCTTGCCCAGATTGATACAACGGGACCTCCTGCATTGACAATGGAAAAGTCCTCAGACGCTCCTAATCACATTGCCGGTCAGACAGTCGGCTCCCAAATGGGGGCTCCGTCACCTTTAAGGAGGCGTGTACAACAGTGACATGTAAGCAGCTCAAAGACTCAATACCCCTTTCTTCTGCAAAGCAAGGCTGAGTTAGGGAAAAATCAATATGTTGGAAGTAAAGGTCAGACCAGGAAAAGTGACATGAAACAGAACTAAGGGAACAATATCCTTCATGAAGACTGTTTGAAGTTTTCCTTTACCCTTGTGGTAGCTTCAGTGCAAATATATTTTATCCTACAATAGAAGGCTGCAGTCTTGAGAAACAGTCATATTTTAAATATTTATCTATTCCATGGCAATCTTATTGCATATTATCTTTGTCCTATTGACTAATAATAAAAAAATTAAAAAGTGTATTTGTAAGTGTTCATGGCATGTGAATCAACTGCCAGATTACTTTGCTTTTTTCCTTCCTTCCTTCCTTCCTTCCTTCCTTCCTTCCTTCCTTCCTTCCTTCCTTATTTCCTTCCTTCATCTCTCTCTCTCTCTCTCTCTCTCTCTCTCTCTCTCTTTCTTTCTTTCTTTCTCTTTTCCCCCTTGTGAGCAATGGGATTCAAACACACACATGCATTTGCCTACCTTTTTGAACACTTCTCAATGTACTTTTTCAAGTGCACCAGATGCACTCCTATCGTCCTTAAAAGGGTCAGGACCATCTCCTTATTTCCCCACTCTCTCTCCTTATTGCTTGGGTATAGCTTTAAAGTAGCCCATGAACCCTTTTCACTCTCGCAACACATTTACCCACAATTAACAATCAAGCTGCCTTCCCTTCATTCAGGCGGCCATTCTCCCTGGGCTCATTTTCTCTGCCTGGCTCTTGATCCACCATTGTGCCCAGAGCTGTTTGTGCCATCTCAATCTGCCCCCCTCACCAGCCACACAAGGACTGGGGAGAGGGAGGCATTCAGATGCTGAATAGCAAATTGCTCTTGAGTGTCCTTGCTTTCCACCGGCGGCTCCCCCATGCTCCCCCTTCCCCAGGGAAGGACAAGGGGGTGTGGTGAGGCTCTGAAAGCAACCATACATTTTGTGCAGTGCTCTTGAAAACAAGCGTTTCACACCTGAAGCCTTTCATGGCAGCTCAGAAGCACCCCTTCAAACCACTTAATTGCCAATTGCTTCAGAGCTCCTTGTAAAAAGTCCATTATGTCAGCCAGCTTCATGGCGGGGACAAAGTATGTGAAATGAAAGAGTCTGCCTTCTTCCAGGGCCAATGCTGGCATTAAATATCCCCCAGATCACTGGTTTCCTTGTTGTTACCGGGCCCACTGTTGGCTCTTCCTTGGAGGTATGCACAGCGACCTCACATTATTTGAACATGAAAGATGCAATTTTCCTTGTGCTCTTGGTCAAAATGAGATAAAAAATAAAGAGGTTCCAGGAATAACCAAGAAAGGCTCCTCACCCACTTTTTGTTTTTTTATTGTGTTGGGTGTCAGGACAGGGTGGGAGAGCCAGAGACCTGGAGTATTATTACCTAGCAAACTGAGTAACCTTGTATTCTTCCCCCTACTTCTATTTTTATTTTAATCAGATTAAACATGAAACTGTGTGCAAATTCTCCAAGTTAAGGGGTTTCATCTTTGAAACCTGAAGAAACACGCAATAAGGTCTTCCCCATGAAAAGAATGCTCACCTTGAATATAATGAGAAGGGACACTGATTCACTGGAAAAGGGTTTTGAAATTGCAGCTTGGAGAAACAGATTTCCAAAGGCCTGGCCCTATTAGAGGGCCCTCCCAGCACCCCCAGTGTCTCTCACAGGCAACAACGACAAAACCAATGTGATGAAGGGGGCATACCTGGTAAACCTCTTCCAAATGAATGAGATCCTCTTGGGGGAAATAGACCTATTGTAGCCAATGCTTCTTGTTCCAGTGAGGGAGACACACTGAAATAAGATGCGGTCAGAGAACCACACAGCCTGATGATGGAGGCGGGGGATACATCTGTCTGGGGGTATTAGTTCAAGTACAGTCAGCATTTCGATATTTCTTGACTCGGTAGGCTTGTATGCATGTTTACTTACACCATGTCTCACCAAAGAGCATCTGCAGGTCTGTTACTACTGTGTTCTCGTGGTCCTTAAGGATTGGAACCCCATCTTAGCCTTAACCAGATCATAGTATTGCTAGTCAACACTCAATGCTTGTTTGTTATTTGGGCATCCTTGGATGCTCACTGTTGGCAAGTTTTTAGCCTCTGTTCTTCGTAATTGGAGATTAGGAAGCAGGGAAACCTATAGCACTTGCAGCTGCGTTCAAGGTGTGTCTAGTAGATCATTCTGCTTGGGGATATTGCAGAGGGATTCTGATTTCTTGGGCAAAAGGTGCCTGCTTTTCAAATGTATTCTCCTCCCTCCCTTTGTCTTCTTCACTTTATTCCACTTACTTCAACTTTCTGGCATTTTTGAAAAGGAGTTTACACTTTTCTCTCATGGAATCAGCTTTGCATAATAGCTTTGGGAACAAAAACAACCGCTATTATTTCACAAACAATCCGTCTCCCATGATAGAGCCTCACTTTCTCTTAGTCAACATATTCAATACAGCAGCTGCTTTTTACGCTCTCTCCCTTGGCACGAGTATACCAACCCCTCTCTGCGTGGCGGTCTTACCTGGCAACATTTGTTGACACAGATAATGGCAGATTTCATCAAAGTCTGACCAGCGCCTCCCAGTGCATTATTTGGATCTATCCTAGCCATTTCCAAAATGGGGGGAGGGGGGACCCTATGAGAGTTTTCTTTCTCCTGAAAGAACAATTCTCCATTGGCAGAAAGGAGATAGTTGAATGAACTCCCACTCGCTGAAAGGAGTTCACACCTCTGGGAAATTTTGAGCCAAGGAAGTTAAAATCTGTCTAAAATTGTTTGCGCCTCTTTCTTCAGCCCTAGGAATTGTGCTCGGATGTGTCTGAACTACAGCAAGCTTTTCACACTGCTTGTTGGTTTTGATCAACGCCATAGAATTTTTAGCTGTTGGGGAGAAGAGGTTCTATTATTTCTGAGTGCTTATTTTCTACTTGCGTGATCAGGTTTAATGCTCACCTATTAGTGTTGCTTAAGATCTGATCTATATAATTGCCCCTGTAGTAGGCTGTCATTGTCCACACTGTACAGAGGAGGAAACTGAGGCACATGGAGGCTGATGCAATTGTTTCCACAGAGCTAGAAATAGAACATCTCTCTTCCCACTCCCTCAACCTGCTGTCAAGCAACTGTTCTCCACATGATAGCAGTCCCGGAACACTGTGGGTGACGAGTAAGCTGTGTATCATTATACAACTCAACAGGTAGATATGACCATGGAAGCAGTACTTTAGCTGTGCTATCCAGAGGGTGTCAACCCCTGCATGGATTAGGCAGGGACTTCCCCAAAATGTTCATAAAATTAGCCTACCTGGGAATGGATTAAAAAAAAAAAGGTAAAGTCTTGGAAATAGAATGGATACTGATTAGAGAACAGGGGCTTGGGGGAAGGGTTAGCACTATAAAAGAGGGAACCACAGTGGAACAACTCAGCAGCCAGACCTTGATATGGAGACAAATATCTGCAGTAGACACGCCGCCATGTAGGGACTCTTCAGACTCCTGAGTTCATCTCAGCAGTGATCTCCTGAGCTTCTACTAGGATGGGGCGTAGAAAGATGAATGAAAGCCAGATTCTGTAAGAGCTGGACCACCTGCAGCTAACATGACACTGACATGACAGTGTGTTGGGGGGAGAGGAGGCAGACGAAACTTTGGTGGAGGGCATGGTGAGTTACTTTATATGGGTGTGAAAAATCATACCCCTGAAATCTTATAATTTTGTAAAAATTCCATTACCTCACTAATTTACAAAGGAAAAAAAAAGAAATAGAATGGATAGGTGGAGTAGATCTGTTGGTCCAGAAAATAACTGAAAAGAAGGGGTAGATTGTATCCTCAGGGTATTTAGTGAACTGCTGTGGATACTGAGCTTCAATGAGCTTTTTATGCTTGGGGTCTACCTGCTCCATACGCCGCAAGCTTTGTTCTTTCATCATCATCCTTAGAGCTATAGTCACAGCTGCTTCCTATACACTGACATTTATATGGATTAATGTGTTTATTTCTCCACCAAGTCCTGGGAGTGCTAAATCATCTCCTCTACTGGGTACAAAAACAGTGACCAAGGAATGCTCAGAGGTATTCAGCACGCAGAAATCAGAGGAGATGTTAAAAACAGACATTGTGTGTTCTGTTCTTCACCACTGTGCTGTCAACAGCATAGGATGCAGAAGGTCCTTGAGCAAATCCACCCACACTCCGGGATGTTGGCTACCCCTCAAACCTACTGACAATGCCCAGTCCCCATCGCCGTCCTCATGTGATCTGCTGGAGACGAACATTGCCAGTCTATACATGTGGAAAAGCATTTCTAGTTCTGCCCAGTTTTGTTTTTTTTTTTTACTTGTAACTGCCTCCCCAAATTTGCCTTTCTTCTTTTTGTTTGTGTATTGGCAAATGTCTCCCCTTCTAAATTACCCAAACAGGAAATTTAGAAATCATTCCAGTCCCATTTCTCTCAACTCTCTGTGAAAGAGCTCTGAGCAAACCACTTAGCCTCCCTCCTTGCTTCCTTGTGAATAAGACTCTACTCTACCCATACCCGCCCCTCCCACCACAGCTCCTCTAGGCTTTCTTCTCTAGACTATTATCTTGTATCCATTATCTTGTATCAAAATGGAGAGATTTGTCTGAAGATGATTCTGATGATATTCTTGTCTGTGAAAATGTGTTGAGATCTCCATGACACCACACACAGGACCCAGAAGATATAGACTGTCTTTGGAATGACTGTCTTCTGGTGTTTCTCCAGTGGTAGGCAGCTGGGCTTTCTGACACAGTACCCTTATACCTCCAGCACCCTGAGTACAAGTGACTCTTTGTTGCTACTCAGTATATGGTTGTTGAATAGATGAGTGTGGTAATCATCCAAGACTTCTACCAGAAACGACTCTACATTCACACTTAAGGTCAATGAATGCAAAAAGTTTCTGCTCAGACTGAGGATGTGGATCAGGCTGCCAGTGTCCCTGTCCAGCAGAAAGGCAACTAAAGAAGACATAACACCCATCTTCTGCACCCCAAAAAGAATTTTGATCCATATTCCCATTAGGGGGAAGATGACCAGAGGGTTCTGAACTCCAGCTCCACCAGGAACCAGAGAGAGGGGAGGAAAAAAGGAAGGACATTTAGATGTAGTCATAGGCATACACGTGACCTGGAAAGGAAGAAAAGATGGAACACGTAAAAAAAAAAAAAAAAAAAGAGCAACTACGAACAAACATAGGCAGAGAGTTGTAGAAATCATAGTCCACCCATATCTGTAAGCTGTAGCTTACAGTGGAGGGATTAGGGATCCAGAACTCTGGTGGTGGGAACAGTGTGGGAGTTGTACCCCTTTTATCTTATAATTTTGTTAATCAGTATTAAATCACTAATAGTAATAATAATAAGATCCTACTGGTTCTGGTTCTAGAGGCCAAAAAGAACCTCTCAGCAGGCCCTGATGTTTTCCAAAATGGCTGTGAGTTAGTGACTGCACTATTAATGCAATTCTTCACACCATCACTCATACCTCTACCGAGTCAGCCTTCTCCAACGTGAGGGAGAGATTCCCAGCAGAATACTAAGTTGAGTTCATTTTGAGGCATGAGCCTGCTTTTGAAGTGAATCATCTTTCTTGCTTTCTTTCTTTTTATGATTGAAACAAAAGCCAACTTGTTGTTGCTATTGTGGTTTGTGGTAGCCATTGTACACTCCCCCTTGCTCAGTGGCTAGGAAGCTAACTAAAGGCGCTTGTTTGCGGGCGGGGTTTGGCAGTTGAGCAGAGGGAAAGGCTTTGGCAGACTCAGCTCAACTGATTTCAACTTGAGTGTTGGCTGCCCCTCACACAGCAACTCCCAAAGCTGTCCTTAACAGGCCTCCCAGATCTCATCAGCGAATGACTTGCTGATGAGAGACATCTGCCATTTGGGCCTGGTGAAGATTCCATAGAAAGTTGTCCTCTTCACACTGCAAACCCATTATGAATAGCCCTTCCCAATCTCCATCATGGTGCAGACCCTGGGGACCCGCCCTACTACTTTGATCACAAGCTTTTTCACACTCCTTCTCTCCTGAGCTGGACCAATTGCTCTGTCTCTTGGAGATAATTGAGTTAACTCCCATGCAGTTGTGGCCCTCAAACCTGAAACTTTGGGTCTATTTAGAAGTGACATAGGAGATGCAAGTGTAGGGGTGAGGTGGTGGTTCGCCTGGTAGAGTGCACACACCACCCTGTGCGGGGACACGGGAAGCTTTACAAAAAGTGGGAATGAGAAAGATGACTAGTGCAGATCTCTCTCCTTCTCTCTGTCCTGCTCTCCTTTCCTCTCTCCTTCTCTTTTTGTAACTTTATTTATTTAATTTGATAGGACAGAGAGAAATTGAGTAGGAAGAGGAAGAGAGAGAGACAGAGACATGCAGACTTGCTTCACTGCTTGTGAAGTTCCCCCTCCCCCACCCCCAGAGGTGGGGACTGGGAGTTTGAACCCCGGTCCTCGTGCATTGTAATATATGCACTTAACCAGGTATGTCACGACCCAGCCCCTCTCATTCACCATATATTTTTTTAAAAGATTTTCTTTATTTATTGGCTAGAGAGAGCCAGAAATCAAGAGGGTGGTAGGGAGACAGACGGAGAGACACCTGCAGCACTACTTCAACACTCACAGAGCTTTCCCCCTGCATGTGGGGGCCGGGGGCTTGAACCTGGGTCCTCGCGCATTATAATACTTGCACTCAACCAAGTGTCCCACCACCTGGCCCCTTCTTTACCATATTTCTTATGTCTCTCACCATTTCTCAAAAAACAGTCACTGGGAAGAGTTGTGTTTGTACCTAGTCTCAGAAAAGGGGGGGGGGGAATATGAAGGAGAAGAGAGAAAGAAAGAAAGAAAGAAAGAAAGAAAGAAAGAAAGAAAGAAAGAAAGAGAGAGAGAGAGAGAGAGAGAGAAAGAAAGGAAGGAAGGAAGGAAGGAAGGAAGGAAGGAAGGAAGAAAGGAGAAAGTAAAAGGAAAGAAAAAGGGGGAAATAAAAACATGGGTCAGGAGACAGCACATCTGGAATAAAGTTCACTAAGCCATGCAGGATACCTCAGGTCTAAGCCCTGACACCATACAGTGGCACCACACAGCACAGGAAGCTCCTTCCATGGTGCGGTGGTACTGTGGGGTTTCTGTCTGCTTCACTTTCTTGTGTGTCTCTCTATCTCTGAATTAAAACTTAAAAAAAAAAGTTGACCAGGGAGGAGTGGAATGTTCTTAAATGAGGTCCCAAACACATGCCAAACTTAAAGAAATATTCTAAGATATGTAGAGCGGGAGTGTGGAAAGACTTTAGCCTTTTGTGTCCACCCCCACACGGCCTCAGCAGTATCTCCATTCTAACCCAAGACCACACATAGGGCCATGAGTGGAGATCATAAAGGTCATCCACCCATCAAGTCCTCGAAACTGGCAAATGAGAAGACACGGTCAAGTCCTTAACTGTTAGATGCATCTATGACACTGGATTTAAAATGCACATCTCCCAACAAACGTGGGAGACTTCTGATTTCCACAGGGAGCAAGAATGCGGAGGCTGTTCACAAAGAGAGAGGGATTATGTAGTCAGGGAAGCTTTCGTTCCATTTGTGACACCTACTGAAGACTCCTCAGGCTACACTACATCTTGCAGAAAAGAGAGCTGCTCTCCGGGAATGCATATCCTCCACCCCCCACTCTCTTCGTACAAAAGATCTAATTTTAATGTGTGCTTAAGCATGTGATGTTTATGGGGAAAGGTGTGTGTGTGTGTGTGTGCGTGTGCGTGTGCGTGTGCGTGTGTGTGCACTTAACTCCTTAGGAGGGCTATGAAGTGTGATTCAAATTTCAGAAGGCTTTCCTACTTCTGAATATCAAGAAACCAAAACAGTCAACTGGATAATTCCACTCAGATGCCAAGAAAAGTAAGGAGGCATTTTCATATCTCAAAAGTAGGGTAAATCTTTGCCATGAATTATTTAAGAACTGCTTCCCATACTCTGAACAGATGATCTAGTTCCTGTCCTAAATTGGCAGTTTCTGTTTAAAGATGAAATCAAACAAGTTTTGATAAAAAAAAAAAAGAAAAAAAAATCAAATGACAACCTAGTCAGGAAGTGTTCAACTTGATAAGTCTTCTGTCATTAAAACTCTGAGATAGCACCATGGTGGTCAGTTAGCTAGTCATACTGCACAGGTGTTGTATGTGACTAAAACTGGGGCTTACAACCGAATCTTGGCTGTCCACAACATGTGACATGTATGAGAGAAAGACACGTTTCACAGGCATTTCAGAGTCTGTCATCATCTAAACGGCTCTGGTGTCTGTGGACTTTTGTCAAGTGTGGAATTTCCATTTGCTAACGAGCCAGAATTTGCAAGGACTTCAGGGTCAACAAGGCATCCTCTGGATACTGCCCTATGGCTCCTAGGAGAGAGAAGAGAGAATTCAAAGGAGCGTGGGGAGGAAGGATCTAACCCTGGACAGAGTCACACCCCACCCTAACTCCTGGCTTTGCCAGTTGGTGTGGTGAGTGAGAATTTCTTCCATGCCTTGATGTTTGTAATCGAAATCCCCAGGGCAGAATATAGGCATGCAAAAGCCTTGGTGAGAGTTGCTTCATAGGCTTTGGCGCCCACTAGTACTTTTTTCCCAGTCCAGGGATTTGGCTAATTATCTTGGTTCATGGTGGGTGGTATCTCACTGCCAAATTGTTCTCTTGAGAGAACAACTGCCTCAGGTTTTCCAGCTAATGGTCTCAAATTTTCGGACTAATTGATTTATATTCGTAATACTTCTTTGTTTCCTGTAGAAACTGTTGGTCTTAGCACTGCAGGAGCATCGCAGCCTTGTGGCTTTAGAAGCCCCAACTAACTGAACTAGGTGTATAATACTTGTTAGTGTTATGAGGAAAATCTTGTTCTTACCACTCAAGGACCACTATAAACTTGAATCTCACTTTAGGGAGAACAAGCTCTTGGCTTTGGAAAGGTCCCACAAAAATATTAGGCTTTGTGAGGGTAGGGGTTATGTCTGTTTTATTGGCCTTTCTTTTTCTCCCTCTGCCCCCCCCCCCCAAGACCTGGTCAGTAAATTCCACAAAAGGATTCAATAAATGTTTGCTGAATTGAATCTTGGGTGTGATGGAGAGAAAGAAAGAGGTAGAGAAAGGGAGAGAAAAGGAGAGACACCTTCCATTGTTCCATCAGTAATGAAGCTTCCTGCCTGCAAGTGAGGATAGGAGGCTTGAACCCAAGTGATTGCTTATAATAATGTGTGTGCTCTTTTAAATGTACCACCACTGAACCCCAGGAGATGGCCTTTTTATAATTGCCTCAGTATCAGGTTAGGCAAGTTGTGTCCACTTTTCAATATTGAGCTTTAGTGATCCCTTCAAGTCCCTCTTTAAACTTCCTCAATCTTATGTCTACAGTTGCATGATAGAGTTGACAATAATGGTAACTTCCTCAAGTCATATGAAGTTTCAATTCAAGACCACCCAAATAAATCACTTAGTGTAATTTCAAAGCATCATGGAAAACAACAAAGGTTTCATTTTTGTACATTTGGAATATTACAAATATTGCAAAAAAAACATAAAGGAAGTCTTAAACATAAATTGATGTTTTAAGGGAACTAGCAAAAAAAAAAAAAAGTAACTAGAACTATCTCTTAGATCTTCTGCAAACTCTGATGGTTACCAGAAGGGATGAGGGAATGGACAGATAGACTTTAAGTTGTGGATGAAGAGAATGACACATACACATATGATGAGTGTGAATCAACAACACTGACATCTTAGAGTTTTAAAAACCCTTATTAGATCACTAATAGTACAAACTATTTAAAAAATTGTGTCTTGAACCATTGGTCACCTGCTATGGGAATTTGAATCATGAAAAGTTGAGAGCTTTTCTACTATAAAGATTTATTCATTGGGGGCGTGGTGGTGTTGGGTCCAGTTAAGCACACACAGTACTATTTCCAAGGATCCCGGTTCAAGCCCCTGGCTCCCCACCTGCAGGTGGTTATGTTTCATAAGTAGTGAAGCAGGTCTGCTGTTGTCTCTCTTTCTCTTTATCTCTGCCTCCTCTGTCTCCCTGTCCTCTCAATTTCTCTCTGTCCTATTTAACAAAATGGAAAAAAAAAAAAGACCTTTGGGAGTGGTGTATTCGTAGTGCTAGCACAGAGCACCAACAATAACCCTGGAGACAAAAAAAAAAAAAAGATTTATTTATTTACCAGGAAAAAAGAGAGAACCAGAGCATCATGCTGGGCACTTCAGACTTGCAAGTCCTGAACTCTACCACTAAGCCACCCTTCCAGCCACCATCTTTCAGCATATATTCAAAAGATGTACTAGCTTCTTCCAGGTTCCAGTCCATGTTTGTTGGGCATCACGCTGGCTTCCCCCTGCTCCATGCTACATTGCTTAGCGCTGTGGTCTATTTACATAACCATTGTTTTGCCTGAGACCCGCCCTGCCTACAGGGTGTTGGTTTAATCCCCACTGGTTAGAGGGAAGCTTGCTACTTTCGAGCTCTTTCCTTCTCTCCACCCCCTAGCCTACCCATTTCCTTTTCTGACCTGCCACTTCCGCTTCAGAAGATATAAAGGCATTTTTCTCTGATCAATAAAGCATTGCATTGCATTCCTGCTCAGCCACAAGAGTTCCTGGTTTCTCTCCCGTGTCGTTGAGTAAGCAGCAGCCTAGGCTGGCTCCAGTCGAGTTCTCTCCAACCCAGAGAGCACATGCCCGGGAAGAAACACCCTCAGGCTAGCCCGGCACATGTTCTGTGAGATACACAAACAGAGGCCCTGGACACCACTCAGTCAAGTGAAGGAAGAAGAGACTTGTATATAACAAGGGAAGAAGAAAAGAAACTTCAAATAGTTCACTCGGGGGGGGGGGGGGATGTATTGGTTAGAGGGATCTGAGAAGCAGCATTTATGACTTTAAAGATGGTTCACCTGGGTGCTGCCCATTTTGTTCCACATGTGACTTAAGTTCAAATTCAATCCCTAATACCTTGGGGGAAGCCCCATGGTTGTGGTCTCTCTCGGTCTCTCTCTCTCTCTCTCTTTCTCTCTTTCTCCCTCCTTTCTTCCCTCCCTCCCCTGGAAAGTCATCCTAGAGAGATACAGCCCCGGTAATGACAAAACAACGACAATGAGACAATGATAAAGGAATGAGAGGACAGGGTTTTCACCCTAAGATTTTTCCCCTATAGTCTAGCCTGTGCTTTCCCAGATTTTTCTTTTTCTCACCTGGGATGTGAGATGCTGTCTACCAAGATCTCAAGTTTCCTGAAGATTCTAAGCCCAATAAGGTTATTGCTGCCACTCAGATCAATGGGAGGGGTCACTGCCTCTTTGAAAGTTCAGGGAATGATTTACAGAGAGAGATAAATAGATTTCTCTGGGCAGAGAAGGGAGTAAGAGTACTCTTCGAAGACGGGAGTAGACAATGACAGGACTCATGTACAGTTATTTCCACAAGTGGGCTCAGAAGGAGGTAAGCAGGTGACTCAGTCTCAGATTTCACTATTTCTGATTGAGATTTTTTTTTTTCCCTAAACAAGCACTACCTAGACAATACCCAATTTACGCCCCCCCCCCCCATGATGCATGATCTGGTATGATGAGTATCATTTCTCCTTTTTTTTTTTTTTTCACAAGTGAGGGACTATTGTCTGTGAAAGTGACCACAGAGACACACAGATTGTGCCAAAGAGAAAGTCAATCATCCCAAACAAAAGGCACCTTTTGGGCAACACCTGGCAGCTAGGGCAGGAGTTGTCAATCAACCTTTGGTTTATGGAAAATGAAATCCAGAGAGGTTAAGTCTCTTACCCAATGGGACAGAGTCACTTTGTGATGAGTTGAGCTTCGGATGTGAAATGCTTGAATTCATGTCTTTGCCTTTTTCACTACCTTGTCTTCCTGTTAGACAAATTGACATTAAACCCAAAATTATCATAAATTGTAAATAGGCAGGTTGTAAATAGCCTTAAAAAAAATCAGTCGAAGGTGTTTAGATCACATTCAGAGACCAGTTAAAGAGCCTGAGTGGAATTGTGACATTAATTACAACTCTTTCCTGGTTATGTTGGCTTGGATTATAGTAATATGACTAACAGGGCACAATTTAGAAGTCATGTTCTAAATGTGGATAAGTAGGACCAGGGACATAGCTCAGTAGCTCAGAGCATTAAAGCACAGGGTTTGAAGGCCTGAGGACCCATGTTTGATCCCCACCATGGCCACATGCCAGACTTCAGCTTTCTCTTACTCATAAAAATGCATAAAATAGGGGGCTGGGTGGTAGCGCAGCAGGTTAAGCACAAATGGTACAAAGCTCAGGTGAACCACATAGCACTTGAATGGGGAAAAAACAAGGCATAGAAGGACAGAGGGTTACTCCTTTTAGATAAAGTTAAGCAACAAATAAAGGTGACATTTTAAGGACATGTATGTAGTTGGTAAATTAGAAAAAAAAATCCTATATTATTAAATTATACAATCTATAAATAGTAACACAGGGAACAGGCGGTAGCACAGTGGGTTAAGCATACATGAAGCAAAGCGCAAGGACCAAAGTAAGGATTCTGGTTTAAGCCCTGGCTCCCCACCTGCAGGAGGGTCTTTACGCAAGCACTGAAGCAAGTCTGCAGGTATCTTTAAAAAAATTTTTTTTTTTAGATAGAACAGAGAGAAATGGAGAGAGGAGGGGAAGACAGAGAAAGGGGAGATAATGATAGACACCTGCAGACCTGCTTCACCACTTGTGAAGCCACTCCCCTGCGGGAGGGGAGCTGGGGTGCAGGTGTCTGTCTTTCTCTCCCCGTCTTGTCTTCCTCTCCTCTCTCAATTTCTCTCTGTCCTACCCAACAACAACAAAAAATATCAATAACAACAATAAGACAAAAAAGAGAAAAGAATAGCCTCAAGGAGCACTGGATTCATAGTCCAGGCACCAAGCCCCAGCTGTAATTCCTGGAGGCAAAAAAATAAAGCATACAGTAAAACTTGAAATATTAAAAAGGAGAAGTAGGTTAAGGATAAAAAAATAATAGGATATAAGCATTGATATGAATAAATACAGGGAGAAAACTCAAAGGAAAAAGAAAGACAAGTCTGGGGGCCGGGTGGTGGCATGTCTGGTTGAGAGTACTGTGTTAATAATGTGCAAGACCCAGGTTTGAGCCCCTGGTCCCCACCAGCAAGGGGAAATCTTTGCGAGTGGTAAAGCAGTGCTGTAGGTGTCTCTCTGCCTTTCTCCCTCTCTCTGTCACCCTCTTGATTTCTGGCTATCTCTACCCAATAAATAAAGATAATAAAAAAATTTTAAAAAATAAAGAAAGCGAAAAATTTGGCTTAGTAATAAGGCTTAGTAATAAGCATACTTTTCTTTTTTTTTAAAGTTTTTTATATTTGTTTATTTGTTTTCCCTTTTTGTTGCCCTTGTTGTTTTTCATTGTTGTTGTAGTAATTATTGTTGTTGTTAGATTATTGTTGTCATTGTTGTTAGATAGGACAGAGAGAAATGAAAGAAGGAGGAGAAGACAGAGAGGGGAAGAGAAGGATAGACACCTGCAGACCTGCTTCATCGCTTGTGAAGCAACTCCCCTGCAGGTGGGGAGCTGGGGCTCGAACTGGGATCCTTACACTGGTCTTTGTGCTTTGTGCCACGTGTGCTTAACCCGCTGCACTACTGCCCAACTCCCAGCATATTTTTCTATGAAGGAGGTAACTATATTGATTTGAAGGAGAAACTCTCTTTTTGTGATCTCATCTGTTTCTCTGTTTTAATGACCTCCTTTAAGCAATCACTTACCTGCTAATACCTTGATTATAAGTTGTCCTTATAAGTTGTCCTTATAATTGTAGCTGGAAACTTCCCTACCTCCTTCTACCCCACCAGATTTAATATAAAGACAACTACCAGATACTCAAGGTACTTTTGACATGGCCAGTCAGAAGCACTGTGAGTCTTAGTAATAAAGCATATCAAACTTTAGTAAAATGTTACTAATTTAAAAATACTCTGTTAATTTTAGAGACAAATTGAAAATATAGAATGTAGTCAACCCTTTCTTTTACCTCCAGAGTAGCAAGTCCAAACCAATGTCGGACTGAAATTGATAGAATAGAAATGATCAGTACAATTTTTCTTTCAACTTGAAAAAATTATATTTATCAAAGTCTCCATTTTGCTAAAAAAAAATGTGGAGAGAAGATGACTGCTCTCTTTCCTAATGGGATCCTTATTTATGTACATTTCTCACATTGTAAAATTAGAATACAGCCAAGCAAAAACTCAAGGCAATATAATTCAATATAAAATGCAAAATACACCTAATCAATTATAATCTTCAACAACAGTCTAAGCTGCAATAATGTTGTATGTGTCACCAACCTTTGGTAGTGCTTACAGTTCCTAAACAGACAAGTAACGTGTGTGTGTGTGTGTGTGTGTATGTGGCGGGAGGGCCTATAACACAGGGAATGACATTCCATATTAAATATAAATCAAAACACAGCAGTTTGCCTAAATGATAAAAAAAATTCTATTGACTGGTGTGTGTTTGTGTGTGTGGTCAGTCTAAAATTAAGAATTGTTGGGTATTACTTTCTAACATGAATCCTTGAGTTTGAATGTGGATTAATTCCTTTTCCCTCTCTCTCCCTCCCTCTCTCCTTCTCTTTCTCTCTCCCTCTCTCTATCCCCCCCTCTTTCTCTGCCATACTTCCTTTCTTTTTAAATATTTATTTATTTATTTTCCCTTTTTTGCTCTTGATGTTTTTTGTTATAGTTACCATTGTTGTTCTTATTGTTGTTGTTGTTAAGATAGAGAAAAATGGAAAGAGGAGGGGAAGACAGAGGGGGGAGAGAAAGATACCTGTAGACCTGCTTCACCGCCTGTGAAGCAACTTCCCTGCAGGTGGGGATGGGGGGGGGGGGGCTTGAACCAGGATCCATGAGCCAGTCCTTGCGCTTCGCACCACGTGCACTTAACCTGTTGCACTACTGCCCAACTCCCCATACTTTGTGTTTCTATTAGGTTCTTTGACTTGAATAAATAGTGATCTCAGTCAAGGCCCTGCCTTCCAGGAGAACTTCTGGCATGAAGAGATGGATGCTGGGGTCTAATATTCTTGCTGTTTTCATCCCATAAGAGCAAAGCCATGTGTTGAGAGCAAATTGAGTCCCCGCAGACCACATGTGAGCTCTCTTGTTGGGGTGACAGGCTTGACAGATCCCAGATCCCTAGCTTTCCAGGTGGATTCCAATCTCTGAACTCATCTTTTGTGTTCTGTTCTCTTTGATGTGGTAATGGTTTGTGATAAAACTTAAAGGCACAGTAATATCCTGCAACCAGAGCTGAGTCAGATGGGCTCAAATTAACATTTAGCCACCGGCTTGCTCGGATAGAGAACATGATGATGATGATGATGATGATGATGATGATGATGATGATGATGATGATCTTGTCAAATATGTGCTAGTAATCTACCCCCCAAAATTCATCTCAATTGTACGTTTCCCCCACAAGGTGCCACACACACACTGTTCCTGTATGGGTCCCAAATCATTTTAATCATAATAGGAGACACAAACGTGTGGACATGGTTTTTTGTAGAATGCAGGTGGGAAAAACCACTGAGTGCTCTCTTATTTATTTATGCTTCTGGCCTGGAATCTTGGGCGGGGAAGATTGTTTGCTTCCTTCCTTTGCTTCTGTTCACGTTCATTCCTTTCTTTAAAAATTGCTGAAGCTTGGCTGTTGCTATTCCCTGGGGCTCGACCCTTCTCCTCAGTGATGATTCCCCAGGGTGGAGAAGAGCTTCCTGAAGTTATGCTGGAGAAAATTTAATCAGCAAAGCAATAATTTCTTTTGGAATGGAGGGGGGCAGGAAAAAAAAAAGAAAGCAAGAAAAAAGAGGCCAGTGTGAATGACAAAACAGCTGTGGACCACCAAAAAAGTCAATTGGAATTGGAAAAAAGGTAGACATAAAAAAAGAAAAAGAAAAAAAAAACTCCAGAGGCTTAGTTTTAAAAGGAAAATGAATTAGAGAAAGATTTCTGAAGTATTAGAATGCACTGCCTAATAACTTTAAATAGTTCATTGAGTCTTCTGGAATTTTTTTGTTGTTATTGTTGTTGTTGTTGTTTTGTTCTTCAAGAATAATCTGCTTACATCGTTAAGACCTCAGCTAAGCTCAGTAACACAAATTACCAGATGTTGTATCCCTGAGTTTTTCCATCAAAAGACCAACCACCAAGCTGGTTGAAAGAGAGAGGTCATTGTCTCTCCCTAGCTATAAGACTATTTTTGCAATTCTGAACAAATGAAATGAGAATACCTTTCAGTTGTGCAAGGAACCTATCTCCCGCTCCTTGGAAGTCTCTCTGTTTAGCTTTGTTATTTTCTAATAATGCACTCATGTGTAAGCTAATGATGTGAACAGAGGGAAAATGAAGAGACTTAAGAGGAGGGGGGGGGAAGGAAAAAAGCAGAATGAATTAGGGCAATTGAGGTCGCTCTGTTTCATTTTTGCTGGGAGGATTTCAGCCTCGTTTTTGCCTTATCGCTTATTACACAATTTGCGATAAAATGAGATGTGATTCTATTCGTATTGTTGTGCTATAGTCTATTGAACATGCATATATAGAATTCATTTCAGATTTAAACATTATCTTAATTATAAACTGAATAAAATGGACAACCTATCAGGCTCTCTAAATTGCATTCGAACAAATAGTTTCATTTTTTATCACATTTCTACCAGTGACATATTGAGTATAATCATGTTCAGGGAATATTCTTCTTCTTCTTCTTCTTCTTCTTCTTCTTCTTCTTCTTCTTCTTCTTCTTCTTCTTCTTCTTCTTCTTCTTCTTCTTCTTCTTCTTCTTCTTCTTCTTTTTTAATACAGTGCCTTAATTGTGCCAAAGTATTTCCCATGTGACAATTAATAGGTTTTTTTTTCTGACTTACAAGTTTGAGAACTTTAACCATATGTGTTGGCTTACAATATTTTTCAGCATGTTTGCTTAAATAGCATTCACTGGATATCCTTATATGTTAAAGCCACCTACACTGATTTACATTTTGCAAATAAAAATAATATGGTATTACAGCTAACTTTTAGTTTTACTTTATAAGAAATGTGTGATCATCAATTATATGTATGTTCCGTGTTTAAAAACTTTTCCATTAAAAGCCATGCACTGAATTAGAAATACTAGCAGAAATACTCTAATAATTTCAATTTTAAATTGGTATATCACTAGTAACATATCAGATGTAATTTTAAAGAAAATAAATGGAATTATGACTTTCAATAAATATGCCTTTCATGAAACTATCAAATGTAATTTTTAAAGAGGATGCAAGTGTATCCAAGCCACAAGCAGAATCACTTTACATTTCTATTTACTTATTAAAAACTGTGAAAATTAACTTTATGTAATATATACGTAACTAAACCAAGCTTTATATTTAATGTAGACCTTCAAAGTTATCTGAGTTAAAACAGTAGTGCATCTACTAGTCACAAAGTAACATTTTGTTCTACAAAATATAGATTTATGTATGTTTACAGGGTAGGAAGATGAACCATGTTACCAAAATCTGGTATTAGAAACTGTAGACCAGTTCAACTTTGTAATCGGACAGGTATTTTGTGTGTCTTGCATGTGTTAAGAAATAACTAACCTTACAATGATTTCAAGTTTATATTTTCAATAAGTATCAATTCCACTGACCAAAGGGAAGAAAAATACTGCAACACTTGAATGCTGTTTGTGACTGTGCTAAGTTTACCAAACTATCTGTTTGCTAAATGGATACTGCTACACATTTGTGTATTATAGATACACATGCATTTTGTATTTCATTTTCCTTTTAATATTTCTATGCAATATGTGAGACATAAGTCTGGCCAAGTAGTCTTAGTCAAGACTGGTATTGTCTAAAGTTGGGACCTAGGCCATTCCATTAAAACGGTGTCCTGCTGAAGTCTCAAATCTATTCACCAGTGTCTTTTCACAGAGACTTTTTTTGTAAAAAGAGTACAAATGAAACTCAATCCCCTCTCCTCTCTTTTACCTTTAGCAGTGGGCTGCCTGACACATAGGCTCTCTCTCTCTCTCTCTCTCTCTCTCTCTCTCTCTCTTCTCTCTCTCTCTCTCTCTTTCTCTCTCTCAAGCACACCCACACACAAATACAATTTTTAGTCATTTTTTTCCAATTTAAATGATTTGCTATCAGAGTTACTCCATCTTTTATCTCTAAAATAGTTTCAACCCTGTTAATATGTGCATGTACTTTTTTCTTATCAGCTTCTCGGCAGCATTTGTGATTCATAGCAGCCATCAAAGTGATAATAAACTCATTCACAATACTAACAAACACAGGGCTCCCAGTTATTTACGAGGCAAATTCACCGCAAGGCTGGGCTGAGGAACAGGGGAGAATCAAGATGGTGTTGATTGATAAATTGACAGGTTAATTTACAAGTGGATAATAGGAGTTAGACCCAGAGGGAAAGAAGGAAGGTTTGGATTCTAGCTTGGCTGCACTGCCATCTGTCTCATGCCCGGGAATCTGCAGCCATGGCCTCCCAGGATCAAATACATATGCAGTCTTCATAACTTAAAGACAAAGACCTCCATTTACTGTCTTTGATGGGCTGCTTGCTTTGGTTCTTCACACAATTGACCCTCAATATGTCAGGGGGAAAAAAAAAGAAAGAAAGAAAACTGGGCCATGTCTCACTGATTTTTTTAAGTACCACTCAGAACGTGATTTCGAAGATGTCATTCTGTCCATTTTCACAGTGTGAACAACGGACAGGCTTGTTTTCAAGAAGATGGCTCACAAATATTCACTGTGAGTTGTTGGTGGTTGAAATGAATTCTTTTGAGTTTCAGAGGGCTAGTGATATGTCCCCACAAACACCCACATACCCATACCTTCCTTTTATTTAATCTTAGGTTTTAGACACTAACTATTCAAGCTACTTATAAGCTAAGATTAAAAAAAAAATGCTGTCTCCTAAGACTTTTACAGCATTGATTCCCCCACGACCCCAGAACTTTCTTACTGTAAATTTTAAACACACTTGAGAATTTTTTAAAGACTTGTTTACAAAATCCTTTAAAAACAAAACAAAAGCATAGCTACGGCACCTTCATTTCTCTTCCTCTTTCACAGGCTGGGCATTTATATTATTACTTTTGTAGGGAAATGTGTAAACACACATTATTTTACTCATACACACATCTTATTTTACTCATACACTTCTGGCCTAACAGGAGCATCCACTGAGAGGGGTCAGATAGAGCCCCTTGACTGGGCCCCTGCCACCCTCACTAAGAGAGCAAATCAGCAACCACTGCCACTTGGGACAGGGCACTTGGTTCTTTTCAAATGAGCTGGTGGGAGACAGTCAGCCACCATGGCTGTGGCTTGTGCCTCCCAGATAGTGTGTGTGTGTGTGTGTGTGGGGGGGGGTGTTTGGCTCTTTCTCGCCAACACCTGTAATCACAGGACTGAAATTCTCAGGTTGTGACCTGAACTCTCACGCACAATATCACCACACCGTACATGAATGCGTGAAAGCCCTTCTCAGATGTGAACGTTCATTTCAAGCTCAGCGGATATAAAATCTTGGTAGATTTTGAATAAGCACTGGGGTAGGTCAACACAGTTTGTAAAGAAATTTGGACACCCTCCCCCCAAAAAAATACAGAAGAAAAGACAGTGTTTGCTTGGCTCTTATAAGTCATTTCAGAAATGCCATCATTAATATTATGTTTTTAAACAAAGTGTCTCCTATCAATCAAGTACTAAACTAAACGACTAAAACTCTGCCTTTGGTTGAACAACAAGATGAAGTCCATGGAAAATATCTGATCGAGAATGAATGTCAGAAAAATAAAAAATAAAAAAAAGAAAGCAAATAACTTTGCATGCATGGAATTTTATGGTGTCACAAGGTTAAAAATGTCCCCCTTAAAGGATAAATATCCTTTGAAAAGAAAATGCATTTATGTGTGAATGGGAGGTTGAATGGCTTTCACTGCTTTGTTTAAAAGGAGACAATCATCTTTGTGATTTTCTTTGGCAAGTCCTATATTTTTCAAAAAACACTCTTAAGAGACTGCAATATGTTTGTATTTAAGATTGTTGTTTTTTTGATATGGTGACCATTTCATAAAAAGAATGTCTAAGTAGGCAAAGAAGTTTAAGTCGTTTGAAAACTTTACAAGAGAATCAAGCCAGATTCTTTCTTTAGAGTGAGACATGGTATTTCATTGTCTGGCAACTATCCACATTTTCCATTATGTTTTGTCATTTCTAAATAGAACTATTTAGAAATTTAACAACAATTAGGATGTTCTAGACTATAGGAAACTCATTGACAGTTCACAGAGATGAATGCTTTAACCCTGTACTTCGGTAAAGAATCTCACAGGAAGCAAATTTGCTCAAAATTAAGCCTAGCACTTTTTTTCTCCTATTTCTGAATTCCAGTGGTAAAAGCATCAGAGTTGAAGGCCTAGGATCTTCAAGCTATTATACTTCCAATGACTTAAAAAAACACATAAAATGTCTTCTTAGATATTTATTTTTATAGTCAGTAATTAAAAAAAAAAACAATGCTCTCACTATGAAGAAATAATGCACTTTACAGAGAAGCACATTGATCGAAAAGAAACACAAGGCTCAATGTGAGAATGAGCAGATATTGACTTTTATATCTTTATGATTTTGAATTGTTTTTACTTGTGTGCAAGCTATGAAGAGGTTTCCTGCCTTCCCTCTGCAGGTGCTAGAAGGCAATCTGAAACAACACACACACACACACACAACAACAACAACAACAACAAAGATAAAATCTAATAGCCCACCCAATTTCTGAGTTAAGCCAGTGACAGGCACATTTCGAAGCAGAACTCTTTAGACACATTGATTTTTGTTGTCACTTTCTTCTTATATCATATGTCACATCAAGGCTTGGAAATTAGATGAATGCAAGAAGGGTGTGCTGGTCACTGTTTCTCAGGAGGAATTTTCAAAGTCAGGGAGCTGGGTTTGATGAGAGTGGCCCAGCTCAGAGCCCCAGTCTGCCCATGGGGGGAAGTCTAGGCAAACTCCACTCCATCACTTCACTAAGATTTCCAGTTGTCAAGAAGGCATCAATTTCACTCAAGCCTGGTAAATCTCAGAAGTGAAGTATTAAGGGGGAGGGTGTGGGTAGGTGGGTGGAGGGGAGATTTGAAATCATCTTGTTTCTCTCACTTCAAAGTCCTTTGAAAACAACGTGTGCAACTCCCATTCTGGTAAACAAATTTTGTGAACTAAGTCATGCAGGTAATGCCTGCTTCAAATGTGCATTTACCGGATAACATGCTGACATGCAATCTCTGTGTTTTGAAGAGTTTGTAATAATAAACAAAAATCAATTCTGGAGACTGAACAACGCATCAATTATGTTTCTTTATCTCCAAGATCCTTCTCTTGGGTCTCTCTGGCCTGTGGATTTTTTCTTCCCTTCTCCTTCTCCTTTTTCCACACTGAAAATTGTACCTTAGACTAATTGGCAACTGAGAAACTGAGTGCTGATGGAGCCTAAATTCTATTTGGCAGAGATGAGGGTGGTGACTGTTTTGTTTTATGTGGAATTGGAAATACTATTCTGAGTTGAAATAGTGAGGTGTGTGTGTGTGTGTGAGAGAGAGAGAGAGAGACAGAGACAGAGACAGAGATTGAGAGAAAGAGAGCCTGACTTAAAAAGGAATTTTAATAAAAAATAAGGGGAGTCAGGCAGTAGTGCAGCAGGTAAGGCGCATGTAACATGAAGCGCAAAGACCACCAGCATAAGGAACCTGATTGGAGCCCCCGGCTCCCCACCTGCAGGGGGGTCACTTCACAGGCGGTGAAGCAGGTCTGCAAGTGTCTGTCTTTCTCTCCCTCTCTCTGTCTTCCCCTCCTCTCTCCATTTCTCTCTGTCCTATTTAACAACGACGACATCAAACAACAATAATAACTACAAGAATATAAAAAAAAAAACAGGGAGTCTGCCGGTAGCGCAGTGGGTGAAGAGCAGGTGGTGCAAAGCACAAGGACCTGCGTAAGGATCCTGGTTGGAGTCCATGGCTCCCCACCTGTAGGGGTGTTGCTTCACAGGTGGTGAAGCAGGTCTGCAAGTGTCTGTCTTTCTCTCCTCCTCTCTGTCTTCCCCTCCTCTCTCCATTTCTCTCTGTCCTATCCAACAACGAGGACATCAATAACAACAGCAAGAATAACTACAACAATAAAACAACAAGGGCAACAAAAGGGAAAATAAATAAATATTAAAAATGTAAAAAAAATAAAAATAAATAAATAAAGGCCCCACACAGATCTTTGATCCAGGAAAAGTGCAAACAAAACACAGAAAGATAAATTAATTGAACAATACCAAGTGCCATGGGTACATATCAGAAGACTGAAAACTGAAACTACATATGGGTGAAAAAGTGGCTTACACTGTAACAGCCACTGCAGAAAAGGCCATTCAGTGCAGGCTGCTGAAGTTGCTGAAGGGAGCTGGCTTTGAACTGTCTGCTCAGTGCTGAGCTCCAGGGGACCAGGGATCCCTGGGGTGATCGACTACGTTGCTGTTATAAAGACTAGGGTGTCAGTGAAGAGATGTGTCAGAAGACCTGGGACGGAGAGAGGGCCAAGGATGCCATCCCAGAGACACACAAGGGTTTTCCTCTTCAGACATTGGCACACCTGGTTAAGCGAACATATTGCAGTGTGCAAGGCTGCAGGTTCAAGCCCTTGGTCCCCACCTGCATGGGGGAAAGCTTTATGAGCGGTGGAGCAGGGCTGCAGGTGTCTGTCTCTCTCCTGCTCTGTCATTCCATTTCCTCTCGACTCCTACCTGTTTCTATCTATCCAATAACAAATAAACAAAAACATTAAAATAAAGAAACTACAGGAAAAGGAAAGTCAAGGAATATAAACTGGCTTAAATAGTTGAAAATATTAACTTAGACAAAGAATAAAAGGAATGAACCAACAAACCCAAATAGGATATGGATTGAGCAAAAACAAAACAAAATAAAATAGAATAAGAAGAAACTCAGAAAGGCTTTCCTCTCATTACAAAAACAAACAAACAAAAAACCCATAGATTTCAACTCTAAACCTCACTGAGCTATAGTCATGAATTCTCCTCACCCTTCTCAGAGATGGAAGTTCAGACTCAGAGAAGTTAGATGAGGTGTCAGAGTCTCCTGGGTAAGTCTTGGATCAAGGCTTGAGGACTGGGAGGCCTCCTTGGTTCCCGTATCTGCATACTGAAGGCAGTTCCTGGGGCTCTGAGAGGATGGTGACTGCCAAGATTTGGCTTTAGCATTTTTGCAACCCGAAGACAATTGCAAGGCCTTCTGTTTCCACGGACTGAAAGTAAGGCTTTGGAACTGGGCTTGGGCAGGGAACTTAATAGGGCATCTTAAGGATGTAGAAGGTGGGATTTATGATGAATGTTGGTTCTTTCATTCACCTGCTGGTAATACAAGGTAGGAACGCTAGTTGATGATGGCAGTGCCCAGTTCAGCTCATATGTTAGCCAAGTTACTGGATAGCCATGACCTACCAACCACCTCTCTTGCAAATGCACACACACAGACACACACACAATACAAACACAAACAGACAATACACACACACACACACACACACACACAGAGACAGAGAGAGAGAGAGACAGAGAGAGAGAGATTACATATAGATTCTTTCTCAGAGGAATCCTTCTGCCATATAACTCTTGACTTTCACCAAATAGGAGCAATGTGTAGGGAATAAGGAGGAAATTTTGCACCCTGTGAAAGACAGGTAAAAGGTAAACAAGTACATCACACTCTCATGCCTGAAGCACTAAGGTTCCAGGTTCAGTCCTCAGCAAAATCCTAAGCCAGAGCTGAGGAGTGCTCTGGTCTTTCTCTCTGTATATATCATTAAAATCAGATATAAATAAAAATTTAAAAAAATAAATCAAGGTGACCAGATAAAGTTACTATGAATATACAGTCCATGGAATACTACTCTGCAATCAAAAAGGATAAGATTGTGCCATTTGGAACTAGATGGGTGGCACTGGAGGGGGTTGTGCTAAGAAAAATAATTAAAGAGATACAGGACAACTGCCAAATGGTTTTGCTCATATATGGAAAATCAATGACTAAAACAAACTTCCAAAATATATGGTAATCAGACCATCTCTTTGGCCTTTCTGGGAACCATGGTAGAGCTATGGTAGACAGCGTGGTAACTCACACACAACTTGTAGAGTATGGAACTATATACCCTTGAAATCTTCTAATTCTGTAAAACACTGTTACATCAGTATTAAAAAAATGAAAAAAACTTTACTAAATATTTCAAGAGCAATTGGAATCTAGGTACTACGTGTGTGGGGAGTTTGGGTTCAAGATACAGATCATTATTGCTGAAAGCTCATCCAGTTATAATCAGAGTCATTTGCTGATGTGAGCTATGGAGTTTCTCCAGAACCCTGATCAGCAATGGGGACAATGCTGTGGATGGTGAAGACAGTCTTCACACCGTGTGTGCTGCAGCCTAAGCACTCGGGTGTCTGTTTGGGGGAGAGAGAGCATTCTGCAGATGAGCAGCACCATTACCAGACAGAAGTAGATGCACCGTGAGCTCAGACTGACAGGGATGCAGAGCATACAGACTCCTGTGCTGAATATGAGATCCAGATCAGTTTACAATTAATGATATTTATAGACATTCCCCATGTTTGGGAGCTACTCTCTTCCCTGATCCAGCTTTCTAGTCCTACTGCCAACTCTGGCATCATCTCCCCCAGACAGTGCCTTTGGTCCACCTGCATGTTAGCTGTCAAGGTTCTGGAAAAAACTAGTAAAGTCATGGGCTCCTTGGAAGATAGCTAAAATAGACTTCCTAGCTTTTTCCAAAATGGAGACCCCAAATCTCATCTGCTGTATTTCTACCTTTAGGTTCCTGATTATTCAACAATTTGTTCTGCTTTATATTTTAATGCTTTTCAGGTACCAAGTTGCATATGCTACCATGATGCCAACCTGACTTCCCTGGGCAGAGGACCTCACCAATATACCCTGGAACCCCACCTCTCCAGAGCCCTGCCTCACTAGAGAAACATAAAAATAGGCTGGGAATATGGACTGACCTGCCATCTTCCATGTCCGGCAGAGAAGCAATTACAGAAGCCAGACCTTCTACCTTCTGCATCCCATAATGACCCTGGGTCCATGCTCCCAGAGGGATAAAGAATAGGGAAGCTTCCAATGGAGGGGATGGGCTATGGGAGCCTGGTGGTGGGCACTGTGTGGAGTTGTACTCCTTTTTGTCCTATGGTCTTATCTATTATTATTAAATCAACAAAAACAGCAACAACAACAAAATAGATGCAGTGTTCATGGAAGCTGAGAAGTCCCCCATCTGCCATCTGCAAGCGGAGACCCAGGAAGTCTGGTGGCTTAATCAGATTAGAGTATGAAGGGTTGGAAATGACAGGAGATGTCTCTTTCAAGTAGTTAGAAAGCAGAACAAGCATGGAGTTGAAGAAATAGCTTGCTGAGTTAGTTGTATGCATTGCCATGTGTGTTTGGCCCAGGGCTGAGCCTTAGCACTGTGTGGGAGATGTCAAGTCAACAAAGGAAGTAGCAATGCTGTGGTCTCTCTCTCTCTGTCTCAGTGACTGAAACAGTGGCCCAGAACAATGAACTTGTTCATGGGTGAGGCCCCACCCAGTTCATCAAAACAATCAAAGAGTGGTGGGCAAATGCCTCTTCCTCTACTTTTTGTCTATCTCCAAAGGATGTGATGAGACTCACTCACATTGGGAAGTGTGGTGGTGGTGGTGGTGGTGGTGTATATTTAACTGAATCATCTGATGATTCAAATGCTAGTCTCGCCTATAAATATGCTCACTCAGAAATAATGTTTAGTGTGGGCACCCCGTAGTGAATCAAGTGCGTAACTGGAACAAACCATCACACAGCTGACCTTCACCAACGCACAGATAGATTTCACTGCTTCTTCCGATTCCACAAACAAGACCACAGACATTGAGCACATTGAAGAAGTGGCCCCAAGTCCATGTGGACAGTGGATTCAAACCCAGCAAGTCTAGAACTAGACAGAAATGCCCCATTGCTACCCAGGACTCCCTTAAAGGGAAGTAAAGTCAAAGTTTGATTATGGATGACCAGTAAAGTGAACTATATATACATTTAGTGAATTGCCAGGAAAATGCTTTATTATTATTGTTGTTATTGTTTTTTCATTGGCATGGGTTTAATTCACCTAGATAAAATTTCCAGAAGTGTTTACATGATTGCAACCCTCCTCCTCACCCCTGTACTCTGTTCATCAGCTAGATTCCATGAATATTTTCCCATCGTCTTCCCCCACCCCACTCAACTCTGTACTCAACCATACACTTCTTGAACTGGTGCACTTCTTGACTCAAGATAATAACGTTTCTGCAGCACATTCAGCACATTCCACTCCTCTGTGTGCTGTGGCTGCCAGTTTCAGACCCACCTTGCTGTATTTTTAGACACTCCTTGTTAAGTGATGATCTTTGTGTGTGTGGGGGGGGGAGGATTTTAATGGGTATGTGTGTATTTTTTTTTTTACTCCAGTTCTCTCTAGAAGAAAGTGATATAGTTGAAAAAAAAAAACTTAAACTAATGAACTTCAATTTATCCAAAAAAGTGTCCTAAAATGTTAAGGTGAGAACGTGATTGTGTTTGTAAGCTATCTCTATGTTCTTTCCGAGCATAGCACAGACATAAAGTTATAAAACATCAGTGCCACAGTCTGTAGCTTCTAATTATAAGAACCAAGAGACAGCAACTCATTGATAAACACGCCACTCCAGAGAGAGCACCACTATTCGCATGTATGTTGTTGCATGAGCCTACAGCTAACCAAGATCCATATAATCCATCTTACTGAATATAGGCATGTCTGAGACCTATAGCCAACCAATTGCAACTATATGTGGTATTTGTTAACCCACTTTCCTAATATAGCAATATATCTGGGCATTCCACAATCGTTTGTTTCCTCTCAGTGGTTTCCAAGTACCTTAGAAAATGATTCCCGGGAGTCGGGCTGTAGAGCAGAGGGTTAAGCGCAGGTGGCGCAAAGCACAAGGACCGGCATAAGGATCCCGGTTTGAGCCCCGGCTCCCCACCTGCAGGGGAGTCGCTTCACAGGCGGTGAAGCAGGTCTGCAGGTGTCTATCTTTCTCTCCTCCTCTCTGTCTTCCCCTCCTCTCTCCATTTCTCTCTGTCCTATCCAACAACAACAACAACAACAATAATAACTACAACAATAAAACAACAAGGGCAACAAAGGGAATAAATAAATAAAATAAATATAAAAAAATTTAAAAAAAAAGAAAATGATTCCCTTTATTGCTACTCTCCTGGAAGAGTTCACACCGTGCATCTAAATAGTTGCTTACATGTTACATTATAACCCACGCGATCATTCCTAACATTTTTGAATGCTTATTTTTTTGTTCTATTTTATTTTTTTTCCACCCAGGTTAGTGCAGAAGGATGAATATATGCGATGATCTCACTCCAAATATATATATATATATATATATATATATATTCTTATAACAAAACCGTATTAATTATTCCGTGACTCCATTTGCAAGACTCTTTTTCCTTACCTGAAGTCACTGTGGGACAATCTGAGACAAGAGCTTCACTCCTCAAGTCTTCAGAATCGAGGTTCTACACACACAGTACTGAGAGCCCGGTCAGTTCCTCTCTCTCCCCGAGAAAGCATTTCAGGGGCCCAGTCTTATAATCTTTGGGTAAGAGCACTTCTTAATCATTGTACTTATCATGAGTTACCTTTAGGATTCTGATTTCTCTTTACTGCTTTTCCTATTCATTCTAGAAGTTCCTTCCCATCCCCACTGAGTTCTCTAGTGATCTCTCAGTTCAATCAGATAGAACTCCACTCCTCTCAGTGGTAAATTTTTGGACTGCATTATCTTGATCTGTTAACCCTGTTTTATTGGGGGAAAGTGTATATAGGAAGATATGTTCGTAGAGTTAAGAGCAACACAAGACAGTTGACAATGAACCAGAATTTAAACCAGTAGGTTGATGGTGTTTTGCTAGGAATACTTAGAAAGTATGGTACATTGAAAATGAGGATTTTGCTAGGAATACTTAGAAAGTATGGTACATTGAAAGTGAGGATTTTGCTAGGAATACTTAGAAAGTATGGTACATTGAAAGTGAGGGTGAGGTGGCCAGTGGAAAACATTTCTGGAAACATTAATCACCTTGAACCATTTTAATCCACCAGATACAAGCAATGATAGTCTGAACTAAGTCAGGTTAGGCTTTATATCAGTTTTTAAAGCATCAGTTATAATTGGAAGTGTCTGGAAGATCTGTGTCTAAGTTGTAGAAGTGATATAGCTTCCTAAATATTTAAAACAATGAATGCTACAATAGCTGTTTTTTTTCAGAATGCAAAAATAAAGACCTATTGAGTATATTCAACACTAAGTTCACATATTTAACACTAAGTTCATAGCTTGGGTCTCTCCATCTTATACCGTTTTTTCTGTGGTTTCTTCCATTTCAAGTTAGCATCCCTCAGCACCTCAGGGGAGTTCTGATGCTCAGACTCACTCACATGTTGCTGTTCTAAATGACTTTCATCACCAAGAACAGAACTTCATTTCACCTTCTTCAGTCTACTTAAAAATAACCATAGCTGTGACTACACCCTAGACATATGGGGCCATAGGGGTTTTGTTCTTAGGCATCCTTGTAATTCAGGGTAACAGAACATTTTTGAAATATTTTTGAAATCCAATTTTCAAGAAAAATCTGACAATTGAACCTCAAAGCAAATGCTCATCAAAGAAGGTCTTTGAGGGATCTTTCAACAAACACCTAATCAAGCTCCCTCTTGACCCATCCCCTTCTTTTTGGAAAACCTAGAAACACAAGAATAGAAGCTTTTGAACAATACTGTGGCTAACAGAATTATCTGGTCTTACAGCATGTATGTAACTTCCTAATTCTTCTTGGGAAATGGAGAGGCAAAGGGTTTAGCTGCAGAGCTAGGGTGCAAGTCTAAGTATTAGATAAAGCTGAATCTAGAATTCCAGTCTCCTGGACCTTCCCATTATACACATCTCTCCTTTCAATAGAAGAAAAATTGAGACACAACAGGAGAAACAAAACAAAATAAAGCCAACATTCTCCCAGTATGCAATATGGAGAAGAGCTTATATGTTTACAGATAAGCTCACATATTTAGCAAAGGAATGGACAGTGTTAAGAGTCTTACTCATGCCCCCACATCACTTCATTTTCCTATTTTCCCTGTACTCTGAACTTACAACTGAATCTAACGGTCTTTCAGGTTTATAAGCCAACGTCTCTTTTTGGGAATTAAACACTGTCAGTGTTCATTTATGACTCAGCTACTAATATTCTTTGAATAATAGATTCTAGTTTGATAGGGGTGTGGATGCAATAGGTCACGTTTTTTTTTTTTCAAAAGCATTTCTCAAATAAAAATGGCCGCAAAACTCAAAATATGGCGTCACACGTTCACATGTCTCTTGTCGGACTCTCACGGCAAACAGACTCAGACAGAAGAGTGATCCTCTTCTTCTGAAGCCGTCTCGGAAATGTTGAGAAGCGAGTTGACTGTTTGCAATTCAATGGGGCTGATGAACAGCAGCTTGTTAGAATCTAATGTTATTTCTGTTTGGGAAAACCTGTGGAGTTAATGAGGACTTCTGGTGTTTCTCATCATGGTACTGTGTGTCTTTTGCAAGGTAGGTGATTAATAGTAGCAAATGGTAGAAGGAGGGTGGCAGGCTGTCTTCTCTCCCTGGCTGCCTGCTCTTGTGGCAGGAGACAGAAATTGACAGACTATTTTTGATGATTGTCCTCCAAGCTAGATGCAATTTACTCGGGTTCCATGTGGGCAGGAAAAAACATGTCAGAGAGAGACACACTCGAAATAGTGAATCCTAGAATGTTGTGCATGGGCTAGGTCTGGGGCAGACTGTTTTAGATTGCAGAGGAAAATTGGGCCGAGTGGAGGAAACAGGGAGGGTGTCTGGCTGGCTATAACATGTGGTATCTCTTGAGATGAAGCAGAAGAGGAGGTTTAGCGACTATTTGTTGTTGCAGAAAATCATCTCTGGGGAGTTGGGCGGCAGCGCAGAGGGTTAAGCACACATGGCGCAAAGCACAAGGACCAGCCAGGATCCCAGTTCAAGCCCCCGGGGGGCACTTCACAGGTGGTGAAGCAGGTCTGCAGGTGTCTATCTTTCTCTCCCCTGTCTGTCTTCCCCTCCTCTCTCCATTTCTCTCTGTCCTATCTAACAACGACAATAACAATAACTACAACAGTGAAAAACAAGGACAACAAAAGAGAAAATAAATAAAATATTTTTTAAAAAAGAAAATCATCTCTGATTGTTTGCAGGCTAGAGGATTGAGGTTAGGCCGATGCAGCCAATCTCAGATGAAAATTCCTCACCCATGTTGTTTGAAGCTGTGTTTGCCTGATGAACTTGTTATAACTCCATCCATCCACCCTCATTACCCAGATATACCTTTTTTTTTCTTTTTCAAATCAAGAAAGCAAAAGTCAAAATTAAAACTAAGTCCCAGCAAGTTTGAAGGCAGTCCAACAACCCAAGTCTGCAGAAATCATCTTTTCTGAATTAAAGTTTTTTTCAGTTGCTATAGAAAACTTGAATTCCCACCCCCCTTCCAAAAGTAAGCTGGAAGTTGACTTTTAATTAACATGAATAGCTACAGAGCAGACCCTAGAATCTTGTGGTGCTCACTGTGGAACTGTGGACAGGGTATTTAAGAGAAACCGCAAGGACTTTCTAAGGCAGAAGGTTCCAGATTCCCTCTCTTTTCCTTAAAAGTTGTCTGATATTTCCAGTGAGATCTGATCCCTTTAGTAAACCTACAAGTGACATACATGTTACAGGATTATCCCTTCTGCCCATTGTAATCTCCAATTAGTTCTACTAGTATGTTACTAGTTCTACTAAACTTTACATTTTATCTAATCTGCAAAGTTCTTTTTTTTAAAAAAATCTTTTATTTATTTATTTATTTATATTTTTAAAAATATTTATTTTATTTATTCCCTTGTGTTGCCCTTATTGTTTTATTGTTGTAGTTATTATTATTGTCGTTGTTGTTGGATAGGAAAGAGAGAAATGGAGAGAGGAGGGGGAAGACAGAGAGGGGGAGAGAAAGACAGACACCTGCAGACCTGCTTTACCACTTGTGAAGTAACTCCCCTGCAGGTGGGGAGCCAGGGCTCGAACCAGGATCCTTATGCCGGTCCTTATGCTTTGCACCACCTGTGCTTAACCCGCTGTGCTACAGCCTGACTCCCTAGATTTTATTTATTTATGAGAAAGATAGGAGGAGAGAAAAAGAACGAGGCATCACTCTGGCACATGTGCTGCCAGGGATTGAACTCAGGACGTCATGCTTGAGAGTCCAAAGCTTTATCACTACACCACCACCTGGACCACACAAGTTCTTTGGATTTAAAATACGATCTTGGACCTTCTTCGGTTAGGGATGGGCTTATTTATTCTCATCTCTCAAAATGTCACCACATTGAGGCTTGTTTCTGAAATACATCATCAAAAGCAAGCACCCTATTATTCTAGTCCATACCTTTTTTTCTTTTTTAAATGATTTCTCATACTTCTCATTAAAGTAATTATAAACCTTGGATAATCAATGATAGCAAACTGGTAACTGAATGCTTCCAGATTCAGACTGCTCTATTTGTGACTATTTTTTAGCTTTCTTGAGATATAACTGCCAGATAAGGTGGTTTAAGTTGCACAATGTTGATCATTTTGTGCATACGCACATTGCAAAACATTCGTCTCACTGTAGTTTCCAACACATGCATCGCCTCTTACAATTGTTACTTTATTGGTGGTGTTATGATGAGGGCATCGATGCTCTAGAATCAGAGCAACTTTCAAGCATACAATGCAGTATTGTTAACTCCATTCATGATACTGTTCCTTAGCTCTCTAGAACCTATTCATCATAACTGAAAGTTTGATTGACTTGTCACCGTTTTGCACACCCCTCATTCTATCTTTGGAATCAGTGAAAATGATCTTTTTAGATACCACACAAAGCTAAAATGCAGCATTTGAACTTCTTTGGGACATCCCCCCCGACCCGCAGTTCCCACGTAACTGTCTTGCTACATACAGAGGTCTTCACCTATTTGTTGATTCCAGAAATGTTGTCTGCACTGAATAGTTGTCATTTTAGTTAAAGCTTCAATTTTGTTTGTTTGGTTGGCTGGTTCCAGATTTACTTTAGTATCCCATGTATCTCTCCATGAGTATAAACGTAGTAGCGTTCAGCTTAGAGTATAAGCCAGCTCAGTAAGTGATGGATACCTCATGGATGGAACATATTAGCCCAACAGGATTTATCTAGGTATGATAGGTACTTAGGATTTAAAGAATGACAAAATGAAAAAGTATATATAAGAAATGTTAAATAATTTGTAATTCTCTCACCCTGAAATAGTCTTTCTTATTGTATTGGCATATGTATTTTTAGCTTTTCATACACATAAACATAAATACATATACCTATCTGTTCAGTATTTGGTACCAGTTACACTGAAGTTAATTATTGTGTCTCTGAAATTTCTTTTTTAAATATTTATTTATTTCCTTTTTATTGCCCTTGTTGTTGTAGTTATTATTGCTGTTGATGCTGTCGTTGTTGGATAGGACAGAGAGAAATGGAGAGAGGAGGGGGAAGACAGAGAGGGGGAGAGAAAGATAGACACCTGCAGACCTGCTTCACCTCTTGTGAAGCGACTCCCCTGAAGGTGGGGCACAGACTGGGATCCTTAAGCCAGTCCTTGCGCTTTGTGCCACATGCGATTAACCCGCTGTGCTACCACCCGACTTTGGTCTCTGAAATTTCAATGTAACTGACAACACTCTATTTGACCTGATAGCTGTACTAAGGAGCAAAGCAGAAGGGTAAGTAGACTCTGAATGTTTTCCCCCAGGATTATTTTAGTCATCAAGATAAGAGGCCTATATCTGTTTTACTTGCCTAGAAGTTAGGGCTGAAACTCCTGCATGAGTACAATAGTCTTAGAAGAAAGTCTGTGGCAGAACCAATATGAATTTACAAACGTTCTTGGGGAAAGTAAACATTTCAGTGATCAGCCTAATATAAATGAAAGCACATTTCCCCCCTTGCCAAATGGATAGGATTTATGGACTTAAATGTTTTCATTTTACACCATACAAAATTTAAATTAAAATAATTTGAATTACAACTTTTAACTCTTACAAACTAGCACACTTTCTGGATTCATTGTCCCATGAGTCCTTGCTTAGGCAACCAATCTTCATTGGTTCTTCTCATCTAAAGTCAGAGTCTGTAAGAACTGCAAAGGTTCCTTCTTTCAGTTGGGTTAGGTAGGCAACAAACAAAAGTAGAGAGATATGTGATGAAATTGTGTCTTAAGATTTCATTAAAATTTTATCTCAGCCATCCCCCCCCCAACTTTCATGGATGACAAGGAGAATCACTTGTGTAATTCCACTCTGCAGAAAATATCTTAACCAAACCCACTATCATATTTCATTCATGAGGCTCCTGTGGCAAATGCAAATACACATTGCTACAGGGACACTCACTAGCTTACAAGTTGGGGATCGTTCATCTTTCATTCTGTTCTACCATTGTAGAGCTCTATGATCTGCCTCTAATAGGAAAATTTTCCCCAGGAAAATACTTTAGTACCTTAAACTGTCCAAAACCCATTTGATGTCTAGACATTCTCTCTCTCCTTTATTTTTTTCAGTCATCAAATAACGAGTCTCTGGGGGAAAGGCTTTTCCCACTGATGATGTGTTCAATAGGCTGTTCTGGACTGACTGGCTTCTATACCAGCGGTGCTCACCTGCACTTTAAAAGACTTCTCAAAGTCACATCTAATTAACATGGGCTCTGTCTAGAAACAGGCTTTGTTGTGTCTCCTTATGCTGAATGCAGGTAATTTATTTTAGATCTTTCCAATCTACTGAATGCATTGTGTGAGGGACAAAGGCAAATGTCTAAAATAGGCATATTATTTAAACCTTTAAGTATCCCTTTGCCTCCTTTCTTTGTGTATTTTGATGACTTACTAGCAGTGTGTGTGCACTGTGTGCCCAGATCTCCTCTACTGCAAAATCAAATACTTCTTACAGTGTGAATTTTCATCAGAGAGAAGCATATTTCTAAGTCCCTTGGAATCTAATATGAAGGAACAAGCTTTTATCAGTTGTTTAGTATCTCCGAACCCTTGTTGAAATTACTGTATTTATGTATCTGGAAGCATCATTATAGTTTTTGAAGTAAACTCCATCGACTTTTGAATTTGAATAGATTTCAGAGGGAAATTTAAACTTGCAGGAATAAAAGGGAAGGGGAACAATACAAAAGCTCCTTAGTGGAAACCCCTTGCCCAATAGATCACATGAATAAACTTTGACTTTTTTAGGTACCTCCTAATTAACCATTGCCTATTAATCGGATTTTCAAATCTGTCAGTCACATCCCTGCTCTAGTTATCCCCCGAAAAGGTAAGTCAGTTGACAGTTGTCCCATTCCCCTAAGTCTTGAGGAGCTGGCGGTTTAAAGACTAAGGCTGAAACACATAAAAATGGAATTCGTGATCCCTTCGAATCTAGCCTCAAACTCTTATGACACTTAAACTCTTTTTTCTGCTACATCTTGCACCTTCTTAGGCCTCTGCTTGTCCTCCTGGTGTTCTTGACAGATCCATGTTCACATGCCAGTAGTGTCTGGTGTCTTCTGTTTGCTAAGATTGCAATCTCTTCTTCCTTGTTCTGTTTCCACTGTATGATGTTAAGTCTCTTTCGAGACAATATTTTTTTTTAACTTTCTGTTCTAGCTATTGATCTGTAGTTTCCTCACTAAAAAATTAATTTGAAGAGGAAGCAGTTTCTTAGAAAACTTTCCATTCTCACACTACCTGAGATAATTCTATTCGGCAAACAGGCACTCAGTGTTTGTTGCATGATTCAGAAATGTGACAAGCAATTACAGAAGCCAGACCTTCCACCTTCTGCACCCCATAATGACCCTGGGTCCATACTCCCAGAGGGATAAAGAATAGGAAAGCTTGACATCACTGGACACAGTCTGAAGTGAAGCATACCAAGGTGGTACTCATTGCCTTGATCATAGTCCCAGAGGGATAAAGAATAGGAAAGCTATCGAAGGAGGGGATGGGCTACGGAGTTCTGGTGGTGGGAACTGTGTAGTTGTACCCCTCTTATCCTATGGTTTTTGACAGTATTTCCTTTTTATAAATAAAAATGAAAAAAAGAAAAGAAATGTGACACCTTACTCCAACCAAGATCTTATTGGAGTCAACAGTGTTCCTCCACTTTCAGAGTTGCCACTGACCTAATGGAGATTCACTTCTGGGTTATTTGTGTATTTTATAGGTTTTCCTTAAATCATCCCATTTTATTTGTACCATACCTCCGGTTCACCTTCATTTACTCACATAGAATCCACAGAGTATAAACTTGATCCTTCAAGAAGTACAGTCCAATGGTTGGAAGCAAATCCACAAATATTAAAATTCTGTCACTGTTATCTAATTCTAAATGAGTTGACCACCCCAAAAAGAACTTTGATGATTTCAGGAATAATTTCCTATTTTCTCTTCCTCTAAAACTCCCAGCAATCATTAGTCTACTTTCTGTAGTTATGAAGATGTCTACTATAGATGCTTTGTACAAATCAGACAAATAGAATCATCCAACAACATATGACCTTTTTGGTCTTGTTTCTTTAACTCAGAATAACATTTGCAAGATTTGTTCACGTTGCCATTTATATCAGTACTTCATTTCCCTTTATGACTGAGTAATATTCTAATATATGTGTCTATTATGCTTTGCGTATCCATTTGCCAGTTGATGAACAATTAATTGTGCTATTCCCTCCTTGGGGTTATTATTATTACTATTATTATTATTATTATTTCAATGTGTTTCTGTATGTGAACATTTTCATTTTACGTGTGCATAAATTTAAGAAAAAATTTGGGGGTCTGGGCAGTGGTGCAGTGGATTAAGCACACATGGCTCAAAGTGCAAGGACCGGTGTAAGGATCCTGGCTCAAGCTCCTGGCTCTCCACCTGCAGTGGGAGGTCGCTTCACAAGCGGTGAAGCAGGTCTGTAGGTGTCTATCTTTCCCTCCTCCTCCTCTGTCTTCCCCTCCTCTTTCAATATCTCTCTGTCCTATCCAACAACAACCACATCAGTAACAACAACAACAATACAACGATAAACAACAAGGGCAACAACAAAAGGGAAAAACAATCCTCCAGGAGCAGTGGATTAGTAGTGCAGGCACCAAGCCCCAGCAATAACCCTGGAGGCAAAAAAACAAACAAACAAAAAAAACCAATAAGCCAAAATTAAAACTGTGCTCTTGTTCCTCTCTCTCTCTCTCTCTTTCTCTCTTTCATAGAATAGAAAAAGAAATAAAAAAGAAAAAACTTTTGTTTATTTATTTCCCTGAGGGAGAGAGAGAGAGAGAGAGAAAGTCTAGAGAACTGTTAAGCTCTGAAGACCAAGTTTCTTACATCTGTATTGATGAGAACTTTTGGTATGTAGTTTCCTTAATTTTTTAATAGTGGAAACTTTATTTATGAGACTTCTCTTTTTTATTACGTTATTTATTCATTTATTAGATACAGAGAGAAACTAAGATGGATGGAGTTAATAGGGAGAGAGAAAGAGAGACACACCTGCAGCACTGCTTCACCACTTGTGAAGCTTCTGCCTTACAGGTGGGACTAGAATCACAATTTTTACATGTTAGCATGTTCATCTACTGGAGTGAGCCAGCACCTGGACCCTTAGTTTCCTTCCTGACGTCCGATTTATTCATATTCATTTCAGAGTATCACTGGTTTCATAGAGTAAGTCATGAAGTAGTCACTCATATTTTTGAAGAGTTTAGTAATATTCTTACTATTTTTTAATTTTATTTTCTAAATATTTGATAGAACTTGCCAGTGAAACTATATGGTTCTAGCTTTTTCTCTATTGAAAGGCTTTTATTATTCATTTAATTAGTTACTTTCTTTAAGTCTATTCATTTCCAAATCTGTCTCCTATTCCCTTTGAATCAGTTTTCACAAACAGTGTTTCTAGGGATGTGAAATTTCTAACGAGGTCATAATTTTTGTTTAAGTTTGTCTGAAATACTCACTTTTGTAATATTTTTTTTATTTTTGGAAGGACTGTCTATTAGATCATCTAGTTATAGAGATGTCAATTTCTTGATCTTTAAAAAAACAAGCTTTCGATTTATTTTTATACTTCACAAATCCCTGTTGAATTTGTTGAAAGCTAGGGATTTTAAATATACGATGTGATGATTCTGGAAGTTTGATTGTCCAAGTCTTTTTCTTTTTCTTGCACTGTTACCTGTTGGATGATATCTGAACTAATTTGGTAAAGTCTTTACTCCTTAATCTGTGTTAGTTTAGCCTTCTTCGAATTTGGGCTGCACACAAGACGAAGTAGAAGCCCTACATGGAGCTGAATCTTTGACCTTTATCTTATGTTTAAAATACTGAGATCAGCTGTGTAACAGCAGGTTAAGGGCACATGGCGCAAAGTCTAAGGACCTGAGTAAAAGCCCCACCCCCCACCCTCCCCTCCCCACCTGCAGGGGGGTCGGTTCACAAATGGTGAAACAGGTCTGCAAATGTCTTCCTCTCTCCCTCTCTGTCTTCCCCGCCTCTTTCAATTTCTCTCTAAGTCCTATTCAACAACAATAATAACAAGGGTAACAAAAGGGGGGAAAAGTAGCCTCCAGGAGCAGTGGATTCTTAGTGCAAGCACCGAGCCCCAGCAATAACCCTGGAGACCAAAAACAAACAAAAAACCAAACAAACTGAGACTAGAGCAGTGATCCATCTGTGTTGGGAATTGAGGGATTGAACCTCCTCGGAGGTCCCAGGTTCAATATCTGGTACCACTGTAACCCAGAGCTGAGCAATGCTCTGGAAAAAAAAAAAAGAATAACAACAATGAAGTAAAATAAAAATCATTGAGTGTCTTATTGAAGCCTCAGTTACATTGATACTTCATTTTGATTTTCAAGTTACTATTGTATATATATTAAATTGCAAAATATCAAATTGCTATTCAGTCATAGTAATATAGATACACATATATACATATGTATAGTCTATATATATATATATATATATATATATATATATATATTCCATTTTTCTTCCTATTCTTTAACGTGTTATCCACTAGGAATATTCACAAGAAGATAATGGCAAATTCACATTTTTTTTTCCTGCAACAATATTCTTCTTCAGAATGAGTAACTCCTGTTTACGTCACTTGAACAAAGGTGAAACTCACTTTAATTTTAGCTGGAATAATTAGATCTTTGATATTGTTCACAAAGTCTCACTTCGCATGTCACGTGATGTTAAGTATAACATAGTCTGGAGAAGCAAACATGGGACCTTTTCCCTAAGATGGCCTGCCCACCCCACCCCCAAGAGAATACATGATTGCAAGTAAATATGAACTTCCACAGAACTGGAACAGGCATGGGGGGAATTAATATTTTTATCTATTTCTTAGATATGGAGTACAATGCTTGGATGTAGGAAGGAAGATTTGGGAGAGAAATAAGCTTCTTTTATGAAACAAGAACATGCACAATTTGAGAGTGTTATTTTTTCCCCCCATAGCTAGTGCAATTATTCAAGTCAGTGGTAAACTTTTCAGATTTGCAGTGAATTCTTCCTCTACTCTTTAAAATAGTATCTCAGATGGTTGGCAAACGCAGCGTGTGTCTGTGCAGGACAGTGTGCTGAGTCTGACTGCTAATAAGTCATTCAAGAAGTTGAGTCTTCTGTCTTGACGGCATCTGAACTCCTGGCAAACTGATTCTATCTGGCACAACTCAGTCAGGTTCTCCGGATGTGTCTCCATATTGATTAGCTTCGTACAAATGGTTGGTCTTTGTTCTTTTAGAGACAGTGTCCTAGAAGTTGCCATTGGATGTGTAATGACAAAAAGAACTGCACTTCTGTTCACATGGTTCCACAGATACCCTTTGAGTTCTGAATAATTAAATAAGGTTGATCTTAAAAAAGAATGTCTGGCAATTGGACGGCTTCTACTGGGGATTAAAACATTTAAAATAAGTTGAAATGTTATAATTGGAAATTTATGTATAGTTTGACAAAAGTAAAAAGAAAAAAAAAGACACTATCTCTATTAGATCCCAAATAAGTAGTTACCTGACCTGCACAAAAATGTCTGAAATGAACGTGGGAAGTGCTGAGTGTCCTCTAAAGATACCGATGTTTTATTGACATCATCATTTATTTTAATTCTAGTACAATCTACTGACACTTTCTACACCTCAGGGTTTTTTTTTAACTTATTATCTTTTTATTAGTGATTTACAAAATTATAAAATAATAGGAGTACAATCCCACACTGCTCCCATCACCAGAGTTCTGTGTCCCCGTTCCCTCCATCAGAAACTGCAATTGTTCTCCCGAGGTCACAGATATGGATTGATTATTGTATCTATATCTACATATCTATATCTTTGCCCTTTTTCACTGGTGATTTAATATTGACTTATAAAATCATGAGATAACAGGAGTATAATTCCATACCAGTCCCACCGCCAGAATTCTGTGTCCCCTTCCTCCCACTGGAGACTGCAATAGCTCTGCAGATAGAAACCTCAAATTCCTTATCAGAAAAGTGACATGACTATAGAAGTTAGTGTCTTAAAAAATGTGGGAATTTCCAGTCCTACATTTCTAACTCATCTTATTGACTGTGATATCAGAATATGTCCCTTATAAGAAGTAATTGACAAGAGTTGCCAGTATCCTGAGTCCGTTTTCACTGATTTCCTTTCCTTTCTATGAGATGAAAAGCGATCTACTTTGACACAACCTCTGCAAGCATTTTAGCTGGTTGCCTAAAATGCTAGGTACTAAAGTTGTCATGTAAGCCTTCACTTTACAAAATATTTGAAAATACTAACTTACATTCAATATAACCCAGAGGGTCTTAAAACCCATGTGCAGGGCAATTAACTTAAAATTGGAGGTTTAGGCGTAGGTAGTGATGAGGTTATGTTCGGAGAGGAGTACCGGTGAACGTTGTGAAGGGTGAAAGCTGAATAATACATGTGAAACAATGAGGGCTCCACAGGAATTGAGTATGGGAAGAGAGAGAAATATATAAGATAAGTTGGATAGAAATGAAGTTACAGAACACTGTTACAGACTGTACTGAATCACAAAGACACTGCTCATTGCATCTGGAGATATAAAAGGCAAACCAGGAGAGATTCAGGCTATTGCCTTCCGAGATGTACCTGCTCTTCTCTCTACTGGAACGTGACCCAACTCCCCTGTGGGCCCCTTCTTTCTACCTTTGCATTGTCATGATCTTTCTTTCTGGTGTTGGTTGACCTGCTCTATGAGGGTCACCGGTGCAGTGAAACAAATCAAAGTGGAATGAATGGAAGTAGTTTAGGAATAGTCTAATGATAAGTATTTTGTGGGCAACTGAGTATCCCTTACCCGTTTTATTATTTTATTTTATTTTTTTTCTTTATTTCCTTTTGTTGCCCTTGTTGTCTTATTGTTGTAGTTATTATTGATGTTGTTGTTGTCATTGGATAGGACAGACAGAAATGGAGAGACGAAAGGAAGACAGAGAGGGGGAGAGAAAGACAGACACCTGCAGACCTGCTTCACCACTTGTGAAGTGACTCCCCTGCAGGTGGGGAGCCAGGGGCTCGAACCGGGATCCTTATGCCGGTCCTTGCACTTAGCACCACGTGCGCTTGATCTGCTGCGCTACCACCCGACTCCCATTTTACTTTTATTTTTAAATAGTAATAGCTACCAGGCAGACAAAGCAAGAAATTTTGATCCTAGAAGGAAGCACTGTGTCAAACATAGACTTTTAGCTCACTGGAAGATGTTATATATTTAAATAGCTACTCATCTCTAGACAAGGCAGAGATTGCTTGACCTCAGAATCAGAAACAATGCAATCAACAGGGAGATTCATATACTTTCTAATGTTAACCATATTGCTATGTTTTTATCCTAGGTCATTTGTCGTTGATGCTATTTAAAATGGGGGAGCAGGGCATAGCTTATTCAATGAGCATGAGGCCCTGCGTTTGAACCCAAATAATAGGGAAGAGCCTTGCACAACAAGAAGACATTCTGCAGTATCATTCATTCATGAGATCCCGAGTTGTATCACAGTGTAAGGATGCTAAAATCCATAGGCTAAAGGATTCATGGTGGATATTAGGAAATACTATACAGTCTTTAGGACATGTGAGATGCGACTTAATGCACATGGGAAAATGATATCTTGGAAATACATATTGTAAAGAGAATGGTTACTAAACCAACAACCTAAGTATATACCCCAAAGGATTTACAAAAGATAAGCAAATAATGTTGTAAAGGGAAGAGAGCAAAATTAAGAGCAGAATTAAATTCACAAAACTGAAAAAATGCACTATATATATATATATATATATAGAGAGAGAGAGAGAGAGAGAGAAAGAGAAACAGAAAAGTTAAAACTGTCACTTTTCAAGAGATTTCTAAAAATCACAAAGTAAGACTAATTACCAAATTCAAGAATGGGAGGGGAAAGGACATTAGTAAGACAGGAAGATCTTATGAAAAACTTTGTGCCAATTGTTTTGAAAAGTCCTATTGAACAGAAACACTCACAGTAAACAGAACTTTGCAAATCAGATACAGTAAGACTTGTAAGCACTGATCCTACAGTTATTAAACACTTCAACTATGTTGTTAAAAGCTATTCCCCTCAAAGAAAACTCAAGGACCAGATCACTTTGTCATTTATTTTTTTTCCAAGTGATTAAGGAAAGAAATAACATTGTACAGAGTCTTCCCAAAAGAACAGAAAAGGAAAAATAGGAAACAACTTGCAAATCATTTTACCCAACAAGCACTACCAAAACAACCAAGTGACAGAAAGGGTAGACTAAGGTAGTAACTGCATAGTGACACAGTGAAATTACACACACACACACACACACACACACACACACACACACACACATATGCATTCTGATTAAATAAATTGCAGTTACTGATTCGAAGGGAATCAAATCAAAACACATGTTTTATATCAAACAAGAGAGTATATTGTGTGTTATTCTATCTAGCCAAAGTTAAAAAACAAGTAACATCAATGTGTGGTGTTAGTAAGGTTCTGATTATGTTTGATGAGATGTTAGTGCCAGGGAGGGGGCAGAGGAGAACTCCTAATGTAATAAAAGATCCCTTTCTGATCTGGATGGTGGTTCTAAGAGTGCACACCATCTTTGTAAAATGTCATCAAGCCAGGAGTTGGGTGGTAGCGCAGTGGGTTAAGCGCACATGGCACAAAGCACAAGGAACGGCATAAGCATCCCAGTTCGAGCCCCGGGCTCCCCACCTGCAGGGGAGTCGCTTCACAGGCAGTGAAGCAGGTCTGCAAGTGTCTGTCTTTCTCTCCCCCTCTCTGTCTTCCCCTCCTCTCTCCATTTCTCTCTGTCCTATCCAACAACGATGACATCAACAACAATAATAACTACAACAACAATAAAAACAACAAGGGCAACAAAAAGGAAATAAATAAAATAAATATTTGAAAATATTTTTAAATGTCATCAAGCCATGAATTTCTGAGTGCTGGATTTTTTTTCTCACTTTTATGAGTGATTTTCATAGTGCTTTACTTTAAAATTAACGAATTTCATTGGTCTAATTTCACACTCACATAATGAGTGGTGTATATGAGCTCTACACCCTTCACCAAGGTTCTGTGTCCCCTCCCCGCTCCCAACCATCATTTCCACAAAGTCAAAGAGACAATTTAGTTGCTATTGTCACCTTTCTTTCTTTCTTTCTTTCTTTCTTTCTTTCTTTCTTCCTTCCTTCCTCTCTCTCTCTCTCTCTCTCTCTCTCTCTCTCTCTCTCTTTCTTTCTTTTGCAAGTTCATTTGTTTTAGTCATCTATATTCCACCTAGGAGTGAAACCAGCTGCTATTTGTCCTTGGCCTGTATCCTTATTCTCTTCAGTAAACATGCTCAGCATTGTCAAACATAGCTTATCTAGCAGTGAATACTCTGACTTTTCAAATTTGCCCAAGTCAAAACTTAGGGAGCTGAAAGCTACTTTTCTAAATTGCCAGTAAGGGAAAAAAAAATTTTTTTTTTCAATCCCATCATCCTTCTGACATGGCGTTAGCGAATCATATGAAAAAAGTGTTGACACATAAAAAGCCAACAAAAATATGTAAAAATAAAATATCAAGCACCAGTGTTAGAGCTCACAGCTGATTAAAGTCTGAAGGGCTTGTCTGGCAAAGTGGTGAAGTTCGACAAACAATTCAGGGAGCTTATGTACAACAAAAAACAAATGAAACGTCAGATTGGAGGAAGCAGGTGGAGATGACAGGAGACCCCTGCAGAGCAAGTTCAGACTGAGCTGACTTACACTTATCTAGACTTGTCTATGCTCTTTGCTTCACTTGACACAGGAATCTGGACATAGCAGGGGTTTGAAATGACCATTATCCAAGTTCATTATTATTACTATTTTAATTTGTGCCAGTCTGATTCAGAGGAGAGGAACACTGGTTTCCTTCTGATTCCTCTTAAGAGCAACTTACAGCAGCTCATTAACCAGAACAAGATCAAATGTTCAACTCTAAGCAGCCTGGAAATAGATTCAAAAATATTTTCAGAGAAATCTGCAATCTCGGGACAGGTGGTGGCACACCTGGTTGAGCACAGATTTTATTACAGTCCGTGAGGAGCCGGGTTCAAGCCTGAGTGGTGAAGCAGGTCTTGCTCATGTCTCTCTGTCTTGCTCACTCTCTACCTTCCTTTCCCTTTCAATTTCTGCCTGTCTCTATCTAATAAATAAATCAAGATCATATATATATATTTTTTTTAAAGAGAGAGAAATGTACAATCGCAAACCACCCATGAAAGTAGAGCTTAGCTTCTCTAAGGCAAGAGGGACCATAAGGGTGGGGTGGGAATGTCAATAAAGCTGAAGATGCAGTGTCAGGTGGTGGTATACCTGGTAGAGTGCATGTACTGGCCTGTGTGATAGCCCTGGTTCAGGCCCACAAGGTCCCTCTTGCAAGAGGGAGGGTGCTGCTTCACAACTGGTAGAGTAGGGCTGCAGGTCCATCTCTCTCTCTCTCTCTCTCTCTCTCTCTCTCTCTCTCTCCATATCCATTTATTTCCTTCTCTATCACTCTCTCAAGCAAAACAAATAAATAAATGATACTCAGAGAAGTAGAATTGTCATGCAGGTAACCAGCCCTAGTGCTGACCCTTGGGGAGAAAACAAACAACAAAAAAGGGAGATGTTAGTGGGCAGAATGGGAGAGTGAAACCCAAGCAGTCAACTGGGTCTCTAGAAAAATCCAGCTGTAACACACAGGCAAACACATTTCACAGGTTTTATTCATGAGGTGCTCTTTGCTTCTCTCTTACTCACTGAGAACTGTAGCTTAAACGGCCTCTGAAGTTAACCATCTTGGACTTAAAATTTGTTTAGCAGACCTTTGAAAGTGTGCTTTATAGCCTTCCTATGTGGACTTAAATTCCTGCATCAAATCTTTTTAAAAATGTTTTTAGGGAGTTGGGCGGTAGCTCAGCGGTTTAAGCGCACGTGGCGCAAAGCGCAAGGACCAGCGTGAAGATCCAGGTTCGAGCCCCCGGCTCCCCACCTGCAGGGAGTCGCTTCACAAGCGGTGAAGCAGGTCTGCAGGTGTCTATCTTTCTCTCCCCCTCTCTGTCTTCCCCTCTTCTCTCCATTTCTCTCTGTCCTATCCAACACCGAAGACAGACAACAACAATAATAACTACAACAACAAAAACAAGGGCAACAAAAGAAATAAATATTAAAAAATGGTTTTATATTTATTTATTTATTTATTTTCCCTTTTATTGCCCTTGTTTTTTTATTGTTGTTGTAGTTATCATTGTTAATGTTATTGATGTCATCATTGTTAGATAGGACAGAGAGGAATGGAGAGAGGAGGGGAAGACAGAGAGGGGGCGAGAAAGATAGACACCTGCAGATCTGCTTTCACCGCCTGTGAAGTGACTTCCCTGCAGGCGGGGAGCGGGGAGGGGCTCCAACTGGGATCCTTGTGAGGGTCCTTGTGCTTTGCACCACATGTGCTTAACCCACGGAGCTCCCTCCTGACTCCCCCAACCAAAATTCTTTATGGGGTTCAGAAGGTAGGAGTTCTGGCTTCTGTAAGAGCCACCTACAGGGGAGTTGTTTCACAAGCAGTGAAGCAGATCTGCAGGTGTCTATCTTTCTCTCCCCCCTCTGTCTTCCCTTCCTCTCTCTATTTCTCTCTGTCCTATCTAACAATGACAACATCAGTAACAGTAATAATAATAATAACTACAACAACAATAGAAAACAACAAGGGCAACAAAAGGGGAGAGAAAGATAGACACCTGCAGACCTGCTTCCCTGCTTGTGAGTCAACTCCCCTGTAGGTAGGGAGCTGGGGGCTTGAACCAGATCCTTGGGTTGGTCCTTGTGCTTTGCACCACGTGCACTTAATCTGCTGCTACCGCCCAATTCCCTCAAATCTTTATAGAAAATGCCTTTAGTTTTCAAGTCACACCCTGTCTCCAGCCCTGTTTAGATGTATATTTCATGCCGACCTTTGGCTTCTGACTATCACTCTATTGCCCAGAGTTCTTTGCACAAGTTCTACCCTCACAAGCATCCATTTCCATGGAGGGGCTGAAAGCAGAGTTCAGAGCAGAAAGACTGGGTACATCTCTCTGGGGGGAAAAAAAGAGATAGAGACAGCAGCAGAAGAGAAAGGAGCCTTTGGATCTAGATTGAGTCATCCTGGCCAACTCAGCAGTCTGGCATTCTGCATCAGCACGACTTGATTTTATTATTATTATTATTATTATTATTATTATTATTATTATTATTATTATTATTTCAAATATGCTTTATAGGGCTTGTGGGCAGCTGCCTAGCCTTGGACCCAGTATCAGCACACTGGAGATTGTAGAAGAACATCACGTGTAGGAACCCTCATTTATCCTGGACCTCGGCTCAAAGAACTTTTGATAAACACCCTGTGCCTTGCTCAGCAGCCGTAAACAAAGCATGCTAATTTGGTTTCCTGTTGAAGCAGACTTGAAACATCCCTCAGGTCCTCTGCTTTTCTTCTGAGGTATCTAGCCATCTGTTTCTCCCTGTGATTGCTGGGCTTGAAGAAGATGGCAGCAGCGGTCTATGATGTGTCCATGATGTGTGCTGGAACTCTCTCTATTTCTCTCTCTCTTCCTTTCTCTCTCTCTCTCTCTCTCTCTCTCTCTCTCTCACACACACACACACACACACACACACACACACAAATTGGGATGAAAATGTTAAGAAGCACAAGTCTTTCAGGTCAGAATATTCATTTGTACAAAATCATCCACAATGAAGCTGAAGTAATCTATTTCTCTGGATGTCTGCAATAGAATTTTAGCCATGAAGTCAGATTTACACCTAAAATCAGTACGTACTGAATTAAATCTTCATACCAAAAGAAAAATAATAATTTGCAACAAAATGACAACAATTACACCTCTTCCTTTCTTTTAGAAATTATTAGCACCCAGTCTTTTACTGTCAACATCTTGGGGGGACAAAATTAAGTGGGTTTCATTTTTATTTTATTTTATTTTATTTTATTTATTTACTTATTATGCATAGAGACAGAAAGAAATCGAGAAGGGGGGAGACAGAGAGGGAAAGAGACAGAGAGACACCTGCAGCATCACTTCACCACTTGTGAAGCTTTCCCCCTGCAGGTGAGGGCCAGAGGCATGAACCTGGGTCCTTGCACACTGAAATGTGTGTGCTTAACCAGGTGTGCCCCCACCTGGCCCCTTCATTTTTATTTTATATCTATTTATTTATTTATTTATTTATTTGAAAGAGATCCCAGCATTGAAGCACCTCCTAGTATCCTGGGGGCTGGGATCGAACCTGGGTGACCCACAGACAAAGCAGCACACTATCCAAGTGAACAATTTTGCCAGCCCTGGGTTTTATTCTTGAGAAGTGATCTCTAAGCACTTTGTACAATCTGGGAATTAGATGTTGAGTTCAAAGATATCAGCTACATTTCCACACACCACAGTGCAGAAGACTATCAATGCATAATACACAAGAATTGGATTACACAAAGAATAAAACTGAATTCTGAAGTTCGGTGGCCACTTTTTTTTTTAATTGCCACCATGCTGGGGCTTTGTTCCTGCACAACAAATCCATTGCTCCAGCAATTTTGTTCTTTTTCTTTCTTCTTCTTCTTTTTTGGGACTCAGTACCGGCACCACAAATCCACAGCTCTTGGCATTTATTTATCTATCTATCTATCTATCTATCTATCTATCTATCTATTTATTTTTATTATCTTTATTTATTGACTAGAGACAGCCAGAGTTTAAAAGGTAAGGCTAGATATGAAGGGAAAGAGACCTGCAGCCCTGCTTCACCATTTACAAAGCTTTCCCTCTGCAGGTGCAGCTTTCCCTACTGGGGGCTCAAACCTGGATCCTTGTATAGTGTAAGATGTGTGCTCAACCAGGTGCTCTACCACCTGGTCCCACCATTTATTCTTTATATTTTTCCCCATTTTATTGGATAGGACAGAGAGAAATAGAGAGAGAGGAGGAGGAGACAAAGAGGGAGAGAGAAAGATAAACACCGCAGACCTGCTTCACCACTTGTGAAGCGACCCCCCTGTAGGTGGGCAGTCTGGGCTCCAAATTCTTGTGCAGGTCCTTGTGGCTTGGGTGAACTTCTCCCTGACACCTTTGTTTTTTTTATAGATAGGACAGAGAGAAATTGAGAAAGGTAGAGGAAACAGAGAGTGAGACAGACAGAAAGACATCTGCAGCACTGCTTCACCACCCATGAAGCTTTATCCCCCCCCCCCCCATCCAGAAGATTGGGAGCAGGGGCTAGAACCCAGTCCTTGCACATGGTAACACATGTGCTTGCTCAAACAGGTGAGCCCCTGCCCCACCCTGAGTGACCACTTTTAAATGACAGCTTTGCTCCGTGCCTGAGATGGACTGTGAACACAGTCCAGCTGGTGGGTAAGCTGGTCTCAATCTTGGTTTTCTGATTTAGTCGCCTAACACTTTGGGAAAAATCACAGGACCACTTCTGGCTTCTTTTTGCTTTTTCACTGAAGAAAGTTGACTCAGCCAATGGAGCATGACTTAGGGAGGGAGGTCTCCTAATTGTCCCCCCCACCCACGCCCCCACCCCCCCACACACACCCCTAGTTTCACCACCACCGAAGAGAAAACCTGTTTACCTCCCTCAATCATTTTTCCCATGGATGAGTTGGGAGCAGTGTTCTGCCGAGTTCCAGAGAAGACACTAAAGAGAATACATGACTCACAGTCTATGTGGCCTGAGGGAAACATCTCTATCAGGAGTTGGGGCTATTGGACAGACAAGAGACACAGAACCAGTGAGCTGCAGAAAGCCTCTGACCTCAAAGGACACCCCCCCAACTGGGTCTCTGAGTGACGGAAAGGAGACAGCTATTTGGTACACACGGAGCTCTCAATATACCTGACTTTCTCCTCTCTTTACTTTATTCTGTGGACCTGGGATCTTTGATGCCAAGACTCCAAGGAAAGAGATTCAATGACTAAGAAACCTACCTAAATAAGGAATTTTCTTTTCTTTTTTTTAAAATTTTATTTATTGGATAGAGACAGCCAGAAATTGAGAGGGGAGGAGGAGAAAGAGAGACACTTGCAGCCCTGCTTCACCACTTGTGAAGCTTTCCCCCTGCAGGTGGGGACCGGGGGCTTGAACCTGGGTGCTTGTGCATTGTAACATGTGTGTACTTAGCCGGGTGCGCCACCAGCTGGCCCCAGGAATTCTATTTTCTATTATGAAAATAAAATTATTTCAGGGTCTCAGGACTTGTGATACTAGAAGTCACTTGTTTTCTGGGTGTTTATTGTGACAGAGAGACTGCTGTACTTACTGAGTCCCACCGTGCTCTATGTAGGCTTTGGAGGAATGAATCAGCTGTGGTTTTGAGCCTCAGGGAGGCTAAGTGAAATGCTTGAGGGCACAGACACACAGAGACACACACACACACAGACACACACACACACAGACACACACACAGAGACACACACAGAGACACACACAGAGACACACACAGAGACACACACACAGAGACACACACACACAGACACACACACACAGAGACACACACACACAGACACACACACAGGCACACACACAGAGACACACACACAGACACACACACACAGACACACACACAGACACACACACAGAGACACACAGACACACACAGACACACACAGAGACACACACACACAGAGACACACACACAGAGACACACACACACAGAGACACACACACAGAGACACACACACACAGACACACACACACAGAGACACACACACACAGACACACACACAGGCACACACACAGAGACACACACACAGACACACACACACAGACACACACACAGACACACACACAGAGACACACAGACACACACAGACACACACAGAGACACACACACACAGAGACACACACACAGAGACACACACACACAGAGACACACACACACAGAGACACACACACACACACCTGCTAGTTTCCCCCCACAGTCAGAAGCACCCCAGAGTTCAGGGCATCCCATCCTGTGACATGAGGACAGTCACCTAGAGACTCAGTACAAGGCTGTGGAGACACACACACCTGAGGGACCAGACGGCTACAATGTCTGCCCACCGGGAGTCGGGCTGTAGCGCAGCGGGTTAAGCGCAGGTGGCGCTAAGCTCAAGGACCAGCATCAGGATCCCGGTTCAAACCCCCGGCTCCCCACCTGCAGGCAGGTCCCTTCACAGGCGGTGAAGCAGGTCTGCAGGTGTCTGTCTTTCTCTCCCCCTCTCTGTCTTCCCCTCCTCTCTCCATTTCTCTCTGTCCTATCCAACAACAACGACATCAATAATAACTACAACAATAAAAAACAACAAGGGCAACAAAAGGAAATAAATAAAAATAAAATAAATTAAAAAAAAACAATGTCTGCCCACCTCACAGCACTGCCCACCTGGCAGCACTGCCCACCTGGCAGCACTGCTGGGAAACTGATGGGGGCTGGCACTAATCTCAGAGACCCCCTGAAGGGGGACAGACACTCAGACTCAGGGAATCAGTGACAGGTGTGTTATTCTTGCTTTAATGGAGCATGAGCAGAAAGTCTAACAATAACAGTAGCATGGGTGATGATTAATAATAATAATAGTATTAATAGTAATAATAATAAATATTCCTTTTCAAGGAAGATGCTCTAAAAAAGGGTTAAGTATCCCAGAGAGGCAACTCTCCAGAGAAGGCTGAATGAATCTCCACACTCGAATGGGACGGCCGGGGAATAATAAAATAAGAGGGAAGCTAAACCAGTGACCCTTGTCGGCAGTGAAAAGCAGCAGATTAGAAAATGTTTCATGCTAATTTCCATGGAGATTTCTTTAATTTATCGGAGATCGCTCTTCGCCCAGGCCTGGCGCACGCCTGCCCGGTGCTAGTCCTCGGTGGTCTGCCCCGCACCCCCCCCCCAATGCTCCCCTATTCGAGGTGCTGACCAGAGAAGCAGGACGTCCCCCCATCACCCCACAAGTCTCTATCAGCACCCCGGGCCACCCCAGGAGAACTCTGCCACCAGCCCCCCCCCCCCAGACACCTCAACACCCTAGCAGAATGCACCCCCTGCCCCTGGCAGCCGTTTTAGTTAGGATGCTTGTCACATGACGGCTTTATCTGGGGGCCCTTCTCTCCTCCTGATCCTTTCAAGCTCTTTCTCCTGCCTGGCATATCAAAGGGGATTTGTGGGTCACTGAGCCGGGACGCCTCATATAAAGTCATCAGCCCTGGCGCCGCCACCTCCATCATTTGGCACATTGTTCTTGCCAAAGGCTGGTGTTGGGGAGGGGGAGCAGGAGGGTGGGTTGGGTAGGGGTGGGGGCCTGGCAGGGTCTCTTTAATAACTATGATAGATGAAGAGTGAAGGGGGGGGTTAGCGTCTAAAGATAGTGACCATAAAATCGTACAGACAGCCTGATAGCTTAGTCACACTCTCCCAAGTGGCATTTCTCAGCAGCATAAGCCCAAGACAGGTGTCACGTGACTGGAGATGGCTCACACGTTCCCTTTGTATTTATCTGATCATTATTCTCCAAGAGTATAATTGACAAATTAACGGCCAAGCCCTGTGCCTGAGGATTCAATCACAAAATCACAAGTTGTCCTTTGAGGTGGTGGGGATATGTGTAGGCGAGGCTTTGAAAAATCATTTTATAGGTTGATTTACTTGTGTGTATGGGGCGGGGGGACCACACACAATCAGGGTAATTCTCCTGGCTAGTGCTGGGCCCTGAACTCAGGACCTAGTGAGTGCAGCTCCTGTGCTCTGCCCCTGAGCCAACAAAGTCCTCGTCAGCTGCAAGAAATAAAAACTTTTGAACTTTCTCAGATCATCCAGATTCACTGGAACATGAGACATGCATTTTATGTATGTTTTATTTTCAGCCACTTTATTGAGGAAATGTTGATTTACAAGACTGTTGTTCTCAGGGGCTGGGCAGTGGTGCACCTCGTGAAGTGCACATAGTACAAAGTTCAAGGACTTGCATGAGGATCTGGGTTCGAGCTCCAGTGCCTCACCTGCAGGGGAAGGAAGCCTCATAAGCAGTGAAGCTGCTCTGCAGGTCTCTCTCTTTCTGTCTCCCTCTCTCTCTCCTTCTCCTGTCTCAATTTTTCTCTGTCCTAGTAAAAGGGGGGAAATGACCTACAGGAGAAATGGTTTCATAATGCTGGCACCTAGCCCCAGAGATAACCCTGTAAGCAAAATAAATAAATAGAAAATAGAAATTAAAAAAACTGCTGTGCTCACTGGAGTAGTTTCAAGTCTCCCCAAGAAAGGTGCCAGCACCCCTCACCCATGCCAACAAATGCCATCTGCCTGTATCATAGGACACTAGGTCCCAACCTCCTTCCTCCATTCCCTCTTTTGGGTTCTTGTAGCTGCTGAAATAAACCACAATTTTTAAACATTTCACTCTGCCCTTACCTTTGCTTTGTTTCGTTAAGTGTGTGTGTGTGTGTGTGTGTGTGTGTGTGTGTGTGTGTGTGTTATTTTAATATTTTAATGAAGGAGAGAGATGAGAGAGAACCAGAGTGATGCTTAGCTCTGTCTTATGGTTGTGCCAAGATTGAACCTAGGCCTTTGGAGCTTCAGACATTAAAGTCTTTTTTCTGCACAACCATTTTGCTATCTCTCTGCCCGCTTTGTTTCTGAGGTCCTTCACTTTTGTGTGAGACTATCTGGTAATATAAATATTAATAATTAATTAACAAAGTTATCTGGTAATATAATCTCCTTTGGCTTGTTTCACTGAACATGTTACCCTCCAGTTCCACTCATGTTCTTGCAAACGAGAAGACTTCTTCCTTTGTTACAAGTGACAGTCCAGAGGATGATGAGGGCTCTTAGTCCCAGTAGCCTCCCTAAGTCACCAGTCAGAGGCCAGGACTCATCCAGCAGATAGATTTCATTTACCATCCTTGAGCTTAGGCTTGGTAATTGTGAAGGATCCAAACAGTCCCTCACTGCCAACTCTTGAATATTTAGAATTTGAAGTTTTATTTAATGGCCAGGACAAAAGAATTTGGACTCTGCTTTGCCTTTCTACTTGGAGGCTATGCAGAATCCCGTTTGTGGAATGTACAAAGTCTATTAAATCAGTTCTGAAAAACTGGAAGCTTTGTCCTATAAGTCAGGCTTGTGTTTTGTTTCAGAAACCAAGGGAAGGGGGCCGGGCAGTGACACATCCAGTTAAATGCACGTACTTCTAAGCACAAGGAACAGCGCAAGTCCCAGGTTCTTGCCCCTGCTCCCCACCTGTGGCGAGGAAGCTTCACGAGCAGTGAGGCAGGTCAGCAGGTGTCTCTCTTTTTCTCTTCCCCTTCTCTCTCAATTTCTCTCTGTCCTATCAAATAAAAAAAAACGGAATTAAAAAAAAGGAAAAAATTGCCACCAGGAGGGGTGGATTCGTAGTGTCAGCACTCAGCCCCAGCAAGTGGAGGAAGAAGGAAAGAAAGAAGGAAAGAAGGAAAGAAGGAAAGAAAGAAAGAAAGAAAGAAAGAAAGAAAGAAACCAAGAAAAGGTGGTAACTTTTCAGATCAGCAGTCATACTCTTCTTCCCACTAACAATGACAAGGTTACAGCCCAGAACTGTGACCCATAGCAACTGTAAAATGCTGACTGATGTCACATTAGAACTTTTACCTAGCTGATATATATACATATATAGCTAACATATATATAATAGCATATATATATATATATATTTAACTGTTAAGGATATCTTAATTTTCCTTCTGTGTTCTCGAACCTGGGTCTCACGTGTGGTGAAGCAGCACACTATCCAAGTGAACTACTTCTTAATTTTTTAAAAAAATTATTTCTTTATTCCCTTTTGTTGCCTTTGTTGGGTTTTTTTTATTGTTGTAGTTATTATTGTTGTTATTGATGTCATCGTTGTTGGATAGGACAGAGAGAAATGGAGAGAGGAGGGGAAGACAGAGAGAGGGAGAGAAAGACAGACACCTGCAGACCTGCTTCACTGCCCGTGAAGTGAATCCCCTGCCAGTGGGGAGCTGGGGGCTTGAACCGGGATCCTTATGCCACCAAGTGAACTATATCTAATGAGCCAGAATGAGTCAGGGAGTTCCTGTGAGTGCAGACATACAGCATACAGTTGGGGTGACAGAGCCTGAGGTTGAAGGTCCCCTCAGTCTTAACAAAGGGCATGTGGTCCTCCCCACAAAAAGGAAGTTTTTGTTGACAAACTAAGGGGGGGGGGATAACAGACTCGTATTCTTGTTTTTTTTTTTGTTTTTGCCTAGTTCTCATTAAGCTTCCGCATGGAACGTACAACTTGGCCTCTCGTAGCCATCTTTCTTCGTCACCTCCTCAAGCTCTGATCCTGCTCTCACTGAAGCTCAGCCTTAAGGAGACTGCACACCCACAGGACCGAACACCATCACCCAGGTTGGAAGTTGGGAGGGACGGTGCTCATCCCATCATTCAGTTCGTGCATACGCAGTAGTCACATTAAGTGTTGCCTGGTGCTGTCAGTGCCCAGTAAATTCCTTGGTGAACGTGAGGACATATTAACTGACCATGTGCCTGCTGGGCAAGTTGACAGACGCACTTGGTAAGAAGATTTTCCAACAGTGATTTCCTTCTCTTTGTTTGAGAAGTGTTTGGATTGTCAAGATAGGAAGTGAGAAAGGGGAATTTTATGTCCTATCTTAGTGGCCGCACCGGATATGTCACTGTTTTCCATTGTGGGTTCTTAGTGGTCTTGAAATTCTTGTGACAGCCTTCCCTTCCTAAATTCATTCTGCTGTGAGCTTGGGAAAATAAGACAGAATTACTTATTCATCTCTTAAAGCAGGTGATGTTATCAACATAGTCTCAGCATTCCAGTGGAATTTTCAGAGCCTTCCTCCTATACGTCATAGTTATATTTGGGCCAACTTCTTTTTAAATATACTTAAATGGAGCAGCAGAGTAGCGAGGCAGAAGCGTGCTGGGCCCATAAAATAAATTTAAATCATCAGCAAAGCCTCTGTTGGTAAATATTGATGGTATGTTCAGTCTTATTATTTTTTTTTTTTGCCTCCAGGGTCATTGCTGGGGCTGGTGCCTGTACTTAGAACCCATGGCTTCTGACGGCCATTTTTTTCCATCTTGTTGCCCTTGTTGTTATTTTTGTTGGGTAGGACCAAGAGAAATCGTGAGAGAAAGATAGAAGCAGAGAAAGATAGACACCTGCAGACCTGCTTCACCGCTTGTGAAGCGACTCCCCTGCAGGTGGGGAGCCAGGGGCTCAATCCTGGATCCTTGTGCCGGTCCTCGTGCTTTGCGTCATTGTGCTTAGCCCCCCTGCGCCACCGCCCGACCCCTTGTCCAGTCTTGTTTTGCTGATGTTTTTGGAGTGGGAAGATGAGAAGCCATAGCCTGACCTAACGCATGAAGAATGCTGGAAGCAAACAGCTATAAAATGTAGAAGGTAGAAAGAGGAGATCTTGCTAGATAAATGGCCTGGAAATTTTTAGTCTAGGTGTGTTTAACCACTTCTTCCACTGCAGTCAGTCTCTGCCTGCCCTACACATACACACATGCACTTTAAAGACTGAATAAGAGTAATATGCTCCTATCCTCGACTGAACTCACTTCTCCCAGACCCTAAGGGTAAATGGATAGCAAAGGCATATAGGTTATTTTATTTTGCAGTAAACTGTATACATTTTGGATAGAGACAGAGAGGAATTGAGAGTGGTAGGGAGAGGAAAAAAGAGCAAGAGATAGAGAGGCATCTGCAGCCCTGCTTCACAGTCGATGGAGCTTTTCCCCAGGCGGGAACTGGGGGCCTTGAGCCAAAGTGCTCGCACATGAGAACTTGTGTGCTTTGAGCTTTGTCACCATCCAGCCCCAGTAGTTAGGGTTCTGAGGACAGAATCCTAATTCCCGGAGTCTTGCTTCTTCCCCAAGTTGTCTCAGTCTCAGAGTTTGTTTGCAGGTGTCTGTCTTTCTCTCCCCCTTCTCTGTCTTCCATTTCTCACTGTCTTATCTAACAATGATGCCATCATCAACAACAACAATAATAACTACAAAAACAATGAAAAACAACAAGGGCAACAAAAGGGAAAATAAATTTTTTTTGAAAAAATATTTACAAAAAGGAAAACTGAGATACTTCATGAGCAGTGAAGCAAGTCTGCAGGTGTCTCTCTGTCTCTCTCCCTCTCCCCTCTCAATTTCTTTCTATTCTATCAAATAAAGAAAATAAAAGAGAGAAAATGTCCTCCAGAAGAGGTGCATTCATCAGGCAGTTCCTGAACTCCAGAGATAACCCTGATGGCAATGACAAAAAATAAATATAATAAGAATAATAAAAGATGGCTCATGGGGCCACTGACTGCAAAATTCTTAAGAGTGTTCACATTACCAAACAGAAGTACTTGGGTTCAAGCCCCTGTTTGCTACTCGCAGGAGGGAAGCTTCATGAGTGGTGAAGCAGTGCTGTAGTCATCTCTCTCTCTCTCTCCCCTTCCCTCTCAATTTCTCTCTATCTCTGTCAAAAAAAAAAGAAAGAAGAAAAGGAAAGAAGGAAGGATGGAAGGAAGAAAGAAAGAAAGGAAGAAAGAAAGAAAGAAAGAAAGGAAGAAAGAAAGAAAGAAAGAAAGGAAGGAAGAAAGAAAGAAAGAAAAAGAAAGAAAGAAAGAAAGAAAGAAAGAAAGAAAGAAAGAAAGAAAGAAAGAAAGAAAGAAAAATTTGCTGGGAATGGTGGCTTTGTTGTGCAGGGACCAAGCCCTAGTGATGTCTAGTAGCAATAAATACATGAATAAAATAAGTTCACTTGTTATAGAACACACTTTATCTTGCCTGAGGCTACACACTCCAGCCTCTGGCCAACATATGGGAGCACCATAAAAAGAGTTTCATGAATGCATTGCTATATCTCTCCTTTCTTCCTCCTCCTCCTCTCTCTCTCTCTCCCTCTCTCTCTCCTTCTCTGCCTCTAACCATTTATCTGGTGGGGGAGGGGGGGATTCTGTCTGGAGAGTGGAATCCCATAGAGTGAAAGGCCAGAAGGTCCTAGCAATGATAATGATGATGATGAAAACAACAACAATAATAAATAGAAAGCGGGACTTTTACGCATGAGGTCCCAGGATTCTTACCACCACACATGTCGTAGTTGACCAGCACTTCCTCCTTTCTCTTCCCCTCTCTCTTTTACCTGACTCTCATAAAAATAAGCATTTAAAAAACAAAGTGTAATAGGGAATTGAGGGATGGTCAGCAAAGCATACAAGGCTAATATAAGCCAAAGAAAAGGAGCTGCATACAGACACACATGCAGGTGGAGACAGTAACAGAAATGGGGGGGGGTGGGGAGAGTGAGAGAGAGAGAGAGAGAAAGCATTTCAGTGTTTTCAAGTGAGGTAGGGCAGAATCCCTTACATTCTAGGATCCTTTTCTCCAAACCCATTTGCAAAGTTCCCTTCAATATAGAGCAGGAGGATCAAGCAATTTTCCTGAAGTGTTCTTCACGGACTCAAGCTTTAGCGCTTAGCTGGGAATTGCACAGAGAACACAAGACTCTTGGCTTCTGGGCTTAATAGGAATGCGGGAAGACAGACATGTGGGTAGCAGTCTTGAAGGAGTCTTTTCTCTTGACATTTTCTGAGCTCCTCTGCGCACTGGAGTGCTTCTTTGAGCTCAGATGAAGAATCTGATCGTTGCGATATTTATGGGCACTAGGTTTAATCTAAGCCTCTCACACCCCGCCCGCCTGCAGTGGGGTCAAGGGGTTTCACTGAATTCTCTTTAGCCATTGGGGCTGCCCTTTGATTATTTCGAAGTTGTGCAGCTAGAGTAAATTCCATTTTAGAGTTTGCTTGAAAATGGCAATAAAAAAAAGCGAATATTGAATTTTTTTTCTTTCTTTGGGGCTTTTAGCTTCGCAATAGACCTTCATTTTTTTTTTTTTTTTTTTTTTTTTTTTTTTGGTATGCACTGAGATTCTCCAAGTTAATACACACACTCAAATGTGCTAAATGTCAAGGAAAAACCTGCCCTTGAACCTGGGGGCTGCTCAGAAACAATTGTTAAGTCAGCACAGTCTTCCTTTGGGTCCCAAGTAATCAATATCCCTGCAGCCCTCTTGCATGGGAGCTGACTTTGCTCAAGACTCAAGTCAACCACTTTTCTTCGGAGACTCCGAATGGTGGAGTATAGCACACTGGCTCCTTGTCTGGTTCCAGTTGTCCCGCTTGTATAGTATTATAAAATCACATAATGATCCTCTGCACAGAGAAAGACAGGATATGGTTTTTCCATACTTTCAGCAAGTGGCACTTAAAGTTTTGTAGATGGAGCTGGAGCCAGGGTGTCTAGAACACCAAGCTTTCTGACAGTCTCGCTTTTAAGTGCAGCAATTGGCTTTTTCATGGCCGGCAGCCCCTGGGACGTGTGTGCTAACAGCATTGTCTGACACTAGTGCCATTTGTTAGGAATGTCACAGGAAGTCTAAATTAAATGGCAAGTACCCTCATGCCTTCATTTTTTTTGCTTTCTGGTGTCCACCCCGTGATGTTCCCTCCCTTAAGGAGGAGGAAAAAAACAAAACAGAAAACTCCCAAGGGTAGCCAAAGCCAATAAAGTACCCGATTGATTCTATCCAGACCCAAGGCGAAGGCTGCATGTATCAATTAGAGTTTTATTAATAGGTACAGTTAGGAAGCTTGGGCTGACATTAATTTTAATGAGGAATTTATCAATCCAAGATTAGCCCATAGTCATTTACGATTGATTTGAAAGTAAGCACCTTTAATGAATTACAATAGCAAACTAGTTTGGGTACCTTCAAGGAAAGTCAGCATTTTTTTTTTTTTTAAGAAATAAAACTCAATTTGTTGGACTTTTACAGTTTTATATCTACAAGCTCTGTCTCTATCTCTTCTCAGTTGAATAAGAGACTAGACTGGAAGTCATCAGAACTCATCACAATCTCCAAAGCTGACTTCAGTATCATGACATGAACATATAGGACAGACTTATCAGATTTTGAGGAAATGATTTAGCATCCAGAAATATAAAGGAGCTTAACATGAAAAGAAACCCCATGAGTAGCCTCTGGCAGGCCCAGGGAATGTGAACTCTCTCCTCCTTTGTAATCTTAGGCTGAAAACTTCAGCCATAAGGCTAGGCATTTCTCCCTCAGTGGTGCATGGTGAATCACAGTGAGTGGAGAAGCACATGGAAAAAGTCTCTCCATTATGTTAAGTGAGATAAGTCAAAATGAGAAGGATGAATATGAGATGATCTCACTCACTGACAGAATTTAAGAAACAAGAATGGAAAATACAAAGTAAAACTTGGACTGGATTTGGCGTATTGCACCAAAGCAAAGGATGCTGGGGAAAGAGGACAGGGAGGGGAGTCTTGGAGGTCAGAGGGCTTTGGGATCCTGGTGCATGATAGTAGAAAAAGACCTAAGTTGGGAATGAGTGTATTTTGCAGATGCCTATCATGGAAAGATGAGAAATTATACCCACATGTCAGCAACTGTGCTGGTGATAAAAGAAAAAAAAATGACTAAAGGGAAAAAGGTAAGTTAACCCACTAAATTAGGCCTACCAAAATAAGAGACTAAAGACAACTACTAAATAGTTTCACTCATATGTGGTATTTAGAGAACTGAAATACAGGAACTTGCCGAAAAGGAGGAGGAGAGGAAGAAGAAGGAGGAGGAGGAGGAGGAGGAGGAGGAGGAGGAGGAGGAGGAGGGGAAGGGGAAGGGGAAGGGGAAGGGGAAAAAGAAAGAGGAGGGAAGAGGAGAAGGAAAAAAGAAATGAGAAAAATAAATAAATAAATACAAACTATTTCCCAGATTTTCTGAGAACAGTGGTAGTTGTCTGTTATCTTTGGAGATGAGAGCATGAGGACAGAGAACCTTGGTTAAAGATACAATGTGGAACTATACCCTATAATCTTGTAACCCACTATTATTGATACTCATAAATGAAAATAATTGAAAGAAATTCTCTCCTTCAGATGAGATAGGGCATGTTCAGTCAGGGTGGTAAGACGATAGACTAAAATTCTCCCCTTCACACTCTGAGCCCATGATGATCTAATCAGAATGTGCTTTGTGGGCTGGAAGAGAAGAGACTTTCCAAGAGTGCTCTATCTAGAAACAGAGAAAACTACATATCCCCATCCATCACTTGCTATTCCCTTATTCATCTGTATTTTCTTAGACTTACACCCTAAGGGTGCATTATATATTGATCTTTCAAAAAATTTTTATCCCTCTTTTCCATCCAACTAAAATGCACTGGAGTGAAAGGTCAGGAAGTCAAGAATTCAATCCTTTTGTCCATATTTTGGCTCCAATGACCAGGACATAGGCTCCACTTAGGATAACTTCTACTTCTACTTCTTCCACCACCACCTTTTTCTTCCACTACCACCACCTTCTTCTTCTGCTCCTCCTTCTCCTTTCTTTCTTTTTTGAATAAAGGAACAGGTGCTCTGTTGAGGTTAATAGGTCATACTACTGATACAATACTGCACAGCAGGTGATGTTTAGCACACCTTCATAGACAACCTGTCCACAGCTGGTGAGATACTGTGGCTGGAATTCTCGGCAGGCAGTGGTGAAACAGTGAAGAGTAAGAGGCTATTATATATTATATGTTAACTCTTTTCAGCCACCAGGTTTCAGAGGCTAGCATGATGCCAACCAGACTTCCCTGGACAGACAACCCCACCAATGTGTCCTGCAGTTCCAATTCCCCAGAACCCTGCCCCACTAGGGAAAGAGAGAGGCAGGCTGGGAGTATGGATCGACCTGTCAACACCCATGTTCATCTGGGAAGCAATTACAGAAGCCAGATCTTCCACCTTCTGCATCCCACAATGACCTTGGGTCCATACTCCCAGAGGATTAAAGAATAGGAAAGCTATCAGGGGAGGGGATGGGATATGGAGTTCTGGTGGTCTGAGTTGTGTGGATTTGTACCTCTCTTACCCTTTGTCAGTGTTTCCTTTTTATAAATTAAAAAAAAAAAAAGAGTGAGAGGCTAGAACTCTGTCCATGAAGCCTCCTTGCTCTATGGCCCTTGGCTCAAAGATTTTTTTTTCTCAGAACCTCACTTTTATTTTTCTCATGCATGAAGATGGACTTTATTGCCAGTGACAGTTTCTCAGAGTTGTGATAATAAAATGAACAAGACTCTGCTAAGGGTTCAACCCCCTTCCTGACACTGAGCAGAAAGTACCTTAAGTGTCAGTGACTGTTGTTGCTGGTGGTATGACTCACAGAAGATCTTTGACACTACGGCATTCAAGACCCTTTCTTTATAACAATGTGGAGAGATGATAATAATAACAACAGCAACAACAACAAAAAATCTGGGCCAAATTTGGCCTTAGCAACCCTGAGGACTGGGACTCTTTTCTATACTATTTCAAGTTGTAGCTTCCCAGAACCTAGCCCCACTGTTTGAGGGAAGACTTACAATATCTCATGACTGACAGTTGAGGTTATTTCTCTTACAATTATTTTAAGCTTAACTTGTAAACTAAAGCCGTTGTTCAAGCAGAAATGGAGGTGATTCATTACTCCTTTTTGCCCGGGAGATGTTTAATGACCACTAGTTAAGCATTCTCTCCTCTGCACACAAGAGTTCACCTGCTTCATTTGCAAAATAGCTGCTTACCTACACAGGATTTCTCTGGAAATATACTTCCCAGCTTGGCTGCCCATACATACTTCTGATTAACCAACTTGCTCTTGAAAGACTTGCAACCCTTAGTGTGTGTGTGTGTGTGTGTGTGTGTGTGTGTGTGTGTGTGTGTGTGTCTGCGCATGCGTTGACACAGGTCACTTGAATGTAGAAGCAAAGGTTGCCAGTGGATTTTCCAGCAGGCATTTATTTCAGTTTTATCAGATACACTTTCAGATGCTGTTTACAGGAAAGGCACATTTATAGAAAGAAGGGAATATTGACAGATAGCATCTGTGGGAAGGGACCATTCTGAAAAGTGTTGTTAAGCAAGCTCTTTTTTTTTTTTTTCTTTTCCTTTTAATACTATGACTTTCCATACTTCGTAAGGCCTATGCTCATGACTAAGGCTCATGAACATTTAACTCAAATTGGAACATAATTGTTGGTTAAGCTTGAGTCTCTTACATTTTACTTCCTGAAGTTTTAAAGCATATATCCCTCCAAAACAACTAAATCTATTTAAAAGTTAGCCTTTCAAAGATTCTGAGTTACACATAGAATAAAACCTAGACTGTTGTCTACAAGGGTTCATGAAAGCCAACAATTTGGACGTTTATTTTTCTCTCTCTTCCGCCTCCTTCTTCCTCATCTTCCTTTTCCTCCTTCTCCTCTCCCTTCTCTTCCTCCTCCACCTCCTCTTCTTTTTCTGCTTTCTCTCCTCTGAAACTTTCACGCCTCTTAGACATTTCACTGCTGTATAGCTGACATGTAACTTGGTGCATGTTAAGGTCACAGCACTTTGATAGCATACATCTATGCTGTGCTGTGGTCACTATAGTGTTAGCTCTCAGTTCACATACTTATGACCCCTTCTAGTGATGGGAGCAATAGATATAGCTCACCTCCCATCCTAGAAGTCTAGCTGGAGCACTCAATTCCAGAATCTCATAGGGTTTGTCCTTTCTTATCATTCATGACCCGGTTTAACTATTAACTCCCTAGAACTTCTCTGTAATACAAGACAAAGTCCTAAACCGCTTTCTACTGTATCTCTCTTTGTTTCATCACCATTATCAGCATATTTAAAGTGATAGTTCACTGATGTACTGCATGTATGTATGACATGAAATGGAGGGGGTCTTTTTAGTGCAATCACTGACATAAGCATACAATTTAATTATATAATAAGCCCCCAGAGTTTCCTTCCTATCCACCTTGCCCCTCTCTTCCCAGAGTCCTTTGCTTTGATACAATCAACACAAATTTGTAAACTACTTCTTTATTTTACTCTACTCCTTGACTGAAATTTAAAGCTACAAGGTCAGGCACCTTCTCTGTCTTCTTGCCTATTATATCTCCTAAGCTATGAGGGCTGGGGAGATAGCACAATGGTTATGCTGATGATTTTCATACCTGAGACTCTGAGCTCCCAGGTTCAGTTCCCAGCAGCGCCATCAACCAGAGCTGAGCTGTGCTCTGCTAATAACTAAAACAAGTAAATAAACACTTTTTCAATGAAAAAAAGTAAAGTTGACTACAAAGTGAGTAATTATGTGTACTGTGGGAAAACAGACAGGCTTAAGAAGTAACTTTAGTTCTTTACAAGACTTCTAACAACAGAGTTGGTATACAGGAAGATAATTAACAAGCCAGTATGATTAAGCGACAGAAACGCCATATTCTGGAATATGTGAACATGAAGAATCACTCTATGCTGATCAAAGATGGATTGACAGTGGAAGTGGATTCCAAGTTTGGCCATAAAGGATAGCGGAGTTGGTGGTCGGGCGGTAGCACTGTGGGTTAAGTGCACATGGCACAAAGCTCAAAGACTGGCTTAAGGATCCCGATCAAGCTCCTGGCTCCCCACCTACAGGAGTGTTGCTTCACAAGCAGTGAAGCAGGTCTGCAGGTGTCTCTCTTTCTCTCCCCCTCTCTGTCTTCCCCTCCTCACTCCTCATTTCTCTCTGTCCTATCTAACAACAATGGCATCAATAACAACAAGAATAATAACTACAACAACAATGAAAAAAAAAAAAAAACAAGGTCAACAAAAGGGGGAAAAAAGCCTCTGGGAACAGTGGATTCATGGTGCAGGAAGTGAGCCGCAGCAATAATCCTAGAGGCAAAAGTAAGAAAGAAAGAAAGAAAGAAAGAAAGAAAGAAAGAAAGAAAGAAAGAAAGAAAGAAAGAGAGAAAGAAATAAAGGGAGAAAGAAACAACAGTGGAGTTTATAGAAAGAGCATCAAGGAAACTCAGCTCTCTCTTACCCAAAATCAAACATAAGTCATTGGACTCCACCTGTAACCTACGAATAATACATAATGCCTAAGTAAACTGAAGACAGAAAATGCTTTGCAGTCCCTATATAATGTGTATGGCTTTGTGTTATGAAGCGCTGCAAACTCTCTTCCCAGAATGAAGCAAAATAGAAATGTACATTTAGGACACTACTGGAACTTTCAGTCCAGGAGGATGTCAAGGACACTTTGAATTTTTACCTCCAGGGTTATTGTGGGTACTCGGTGCCTGCCTGCACCACGAATCCACTGCTCCTCCAGGCCATTTTATTCCTTTGTTGTTTTTTCATACATGTTGTGGTTATTGTTATTGTTGTTATGGCTATTGTTGTCATTGGATAGGACAGAGAGAAATGGAGAGAGGAGGGGAAGACAGAGAGGGAGAAAGAAAGATAGACACCTGCAGACCTGCTTCACCGCTTGTGAAGCGACGCCCCTGCAGGTGGGGAACCAGGGACTCGAACCGGGATCCTTACATTGGTCCTTGTGCTTCACGCCATGTGTGCTTAACCTGCTGTACCACCACCCAGCCCTGAAAGAAATCATTCTATATCCCTCTGTGCTTTTCTGGGGATGGGCAGATAAATACATATGAGCTAGATTGAAAAGAAGAAGGTAAATATAATAACCATATGTCTGCCCCCCTGTACACATGATTGTGACTCAGACATTTTGTACAACTTCGTATGTTCTTCTAGATGCCATCTTTTACATAGTTTAGTTAACACAGAGAATTTTAAGAAGGGAGGGCTTGCTAGGGTGGTAAGGTAACTCAAAGGTGTACAGACCCAAATCTGTCTTCTCCACCAATTAGATTTCCCCCAGGATCCTCAGCCCTCCAAATATGGGTACTCTTCATTCTGTCTTCAGGCTACCGACTATAAAACTAATCTTTTCAGGAGACATATTTTGGGTTGGGTACTGTACATTTTGTCCATCTGCATGTGGACAGAACCAGACTTATATCTGCATTTAAAAAAATCATAGAGTCTTTACTCCTATCAGCTACACAAATCAAACTTCAAAGCCTTGATTGGTGATGCACTTGTAAAATCAGTCTAGAAGTCATTGAAGTTCACCCAATGGATGCAATTGTATGCAAATTCAACTGAAAGTTAATTGAAAAATGACTGGGAGAGCCTCAATCCTGGGTGGTCAGAGGCAGGTCTGCTTTGTTTCAGCTCCCTCCCAGAGGTGTGCCTGTGTCCGAGCACACATGAAATGCGGGTGGTCCAACGCTCAGAACATCTGGCTCTGGACTCAGTTCAAATCAGCCAGACACAAATTATTCTAGAATGTTTCACATCTCTTGTCATTTCCCTTGTCCCTTTATCACATACCAGCTGTGATATCACTTGCTCATGCCCCCCCCCCTTTTAGTAAATGCTTTGTCCGATCAGAAAAGAAAACACAAGCAGAACCTGAACTGGAGTTGGTATATTGCACCAAAGTGAAAGACTCAGGGTGGGTGGGGCGGGGGGAGAGTATAGGTCCTGGAAAAGGATGACAGAAGACCTAGTGGGGGTTGTACTGTTATGTGGAAAACTGAGATATGCATGTACAAACTATTGTATTTACTGTTGGCTGTAAAGCATTAATCCCCCAGTAAAGAAATTTAAAAAAGAAAGAAAGAAAGGAAGGAAGAAAGAAAGAGAATGCCTTGTCCATTCATTCTTTCTTCTGGCTTATATTCATTGGACTTGAACTCTCCTAGCTCTGCCCTTTCGCCTGACTAAAGTGTTTGCCCATCTTTCTTCCACATTGTCCTTTATGAATTCTGAGTTCAGAAAGCCTCCTACCTGCTCTGCTGTCTGGCTTAAGGCTCCTCCTCTCTGCTTTCACCTAGCTGCACGAAGCCCACATTGCACAATTCTTTGGAGTCACAGTGGGATAAGAGTGTCTTGCCTAGAGCATAAGCTGCCTGAGCACGGGGACCCTGCACTTACTTCCCTCTGCAGCTCCTGAGCAGTGCTGTGCCTGGCACACCAGAGGAGCTGAGTACATGTGTGCAGAATGGAAGAATGGATGTGAAAGAAAAATAGAAAACCAGGCCGTGGCACAATTGATAGACTAAACATGTCACACTGTGCAAGGACCCAGGTTCAAAAGCTCCTTATCCCCATGTGCAGGGGGAAAGCTTCGTGAATGGTGACGAGGTGCTGCAGGCATCTCCCTCCATCTCTATTTCCCCTTCTCTCTTAATTTACCTGTGTCTTTATACAAGAAGCAATTATATATGTGTGTACATGTGTGTGTATGTACACATATATACATACATACACATGAAAGACAGAAAACAAACAGCCTTACGGAGGTCACTGGAATGCTGAGCTTAACACGAAAACTTTTCTAAGATCTTTGAGTTTTGCTTACTAGAAACCACTGTGAAAATGCCAACACTACCTTCTTTACAAGGTACTTTGTTCACTGGAGCTATTAAAGGGCCCTGCTGATGGGAATCTGTGTATAACAGCAGGTATTATGCCAGAGACCACTTATTGTAAGGCTGCCAGACCACCAAAGAGGTAAGCCCTATTCTCTTGAGACCATCACCCAACAGGATTATTAAAAGAATTTGTAAGGGCTAATACGTGAGCTGATTAAATTCAAGTCCAAATGTTTTCGTTTGACCACAGACTCAGAATCTAGACCATCCCAGGGAGCCTGATGAAGGCTGAAGTGCTTGCTTCATGCTACTCTGTTAGACTTGGAGGAGAAAAGCATTATGGGTAGCTGTTAACAGCAGTAAGAGCTCATGTTGACCAAGACTCTCCCCTATTACCCAAGCACTACTCTGGGTGCTGTGTCCATCACACTTCCAATCCTTACAGAAAACCACCAATGCACTAGCCTTCTAGCCTTTTCATCCTCACTTCTAGTTAAGAAGAGCAAGAAGGCTACAGGCATGAAGAGTTCCTTATTGGTCCACCTTTTCCCCTCTTAACCAGTGACACTGGGTAGAGTCTCTAATGGCTCTCTTGGTACTTTTTGTGAAACAGTACTGTTGCTTGGCAGGTATAATCACCCCATTCTCTTAAACCCAAGATAGAATCTCTTATAGAATATGCCATAATTTAATAAGAGTTTTGTAAAGGAAACCCAAAGTTAGATAAATTGTATTAAAATCTGAGTGTGGTATCCAACTATGACTTATTATCTCAGATTCACAGCTTGATTTCAAGTCTCCATGTGGAAGCTGGTTGGATTCTATTTTTTTTTAATTTATTTATTTTCCCTTTTTTTGCCCTTGTTTTTTATTGTTGTTGTAGCTATTATTGTTGTTGTTATTGATGTCATTGTTGTTGGATAGGACAGAGATAAATGGAGAGATTAGGGGAAGACAGAGATGGGGAAAGACAGACACCTGCAGATCTGCTTTACTGCCCGTGAAGGGACTCCCCTGTAGGTGGGGAGCCAGGGGCCTTAACCAGGATCCTTATGGTGCTTCGCACCACGTCTGCTTAACCCACTGTACTACCACCTGACTCCCGGATTCTATTTTTTAATATATATACGAAAATATCAGGGACTCTTCTAGAAGTAGTTACGCTTTAAGGAATACAAAAGTATTTCACCACTCAGGAAAACGCTTTCTAGCACATTGCCCTATTTCGGACAGTTGTTTATAGACAAATTGCTTCTTTTAATGTATTGTATCTCAGGATACAATGCATATTTGGACTTTCCAGGGGGCATTCAAATTTCAATTAAAATTTGACTTAATTAGATGCTATAATCTAAATAAAAATTGTAGGAGAAGGGAGAGCTTGCCTGCTATGACACAAGGAATTCTTGTTAAGTAGCTGAAGGTTTCCCTTTCCAGAGCAGAGGCACACAGAACTGAGTGGTAGTGACGTGATGATGTGCTCAGAAGGGATGAGACTGAAGCAAACTTGTGCATTAACAGGGAAGTTTTGTGGCAGGTGTGTGAGGAGAAACAGCCTGAAGAAATCCGGTTTGTTAAGACTTATCTCAATGTGTTCTTCCTGTGTGGGGACCCAGCCAGGCAAAGGAGATGACCCGGGCATCAGGGTCAAAGGGAACATTGAGAAGAAGGAATCTGAAACACACACATACATACACACACTCACACACACACACACATACACACACACACACACACACACACACGTAATTTCCATTCTGCTCCATACGCTCTTGATCTATGACCTTATAAACATAATGAGAGTTAATGTTGTCAATTCCCTATAGGACTGCAGCATTAGATACTCACTCTGAGTCAAAGGAGGGGTAAATAATATGTCTCATCGCTGAGTCCAAATCCAAAGCCATGTAAGAAAATATTCTGCAATTGGAGGGATCATTCCCCAAGATCAGTGCAAAGAAATAAATAAGCCTCTAATAGTTAACTCATTTTTCTCTTGTCTAAATGCTTTCATTTCAGGCAGGGCTAGATGTAATTAATGTGAGACTTGCTATATTTACTTATTAGGGAATGAATTCCCCCCCAAAAAAAAAAAATCTCTGGCTTCATGAACTCCAAGTATCTAAGGGAACCCAAGAAGCTCAGGGCATGATTTAGTCAAATCGGGAATAGTAGGAGGGGAAGATTATGTATTTGGGGAATATAGCCAAGGTCATTCCCCAGAAGGTTAAAGATCGGACACACATAAACTCAACAAATAACTGAGGAAAAAGAATGTTTTCCAGGATACCTTCTGGAGAATTGAGAATACATAGATGTTGGCGTGAACGTGGGCAGTAAGAGAAATAGAGAAAGACAGGGGGAATGTGAGAGCCATCAGTTCGTGTGGGACTACCCAAGACCTGGAGGTCTTGTGACCTGGACCTGTTGTCTTCAGTTCTGTCACGGAGAAGGAAGATACTTTCGGGAACTCTTGAGGAGGCAATCAGGCCATTTGTTACCCTTATCTAGAGGGAAGAAAAAGGAAGAACACTGGAGGAAGTAATACTAGATGCAGGCTTGGCTCTGAAAGAAAGAAGGCAGGTGAGTACCTTAGACAGTCTCACCCAGAGGACAATGCAAACAGAAGAGAAAAGTCATTTAACAGACATGCATTCCAGGTACGCAGGTGAGAATAAAATAGCCCAGATTTTTCAGCTACTTTGCCATATGGTCCCCCATGGTCTATATGCATGTTTTCATCTTCCTGAATAAAGTCTGTAGTGCCTGGTCGGGTCCCCCATCCCACATTCTTCTTGGAACAAACATGGCGAACTAGACCCGACAGAGATGACAGCGGTTTTTCATGTCCTGGCAACAAGACCATTGCTCTTAGGACACATCCTCTCTGCACCAACATAGTACTGTCCTGCTAGGTCTCTGAGTCACACCAAACAATAGAACCAGTCCTCAGTGCCTTCATTGAGACATCAAGGTGAAATTCCAAGGCCTTCAGAGACTGCCTGAGTCATTACAAAGATCACTGACCTGCTGGGAACCGCCTTGATTCTGTCTTCACTTCATGGGTTTTATTGCCTGCATGTGGGTGGGGCTGGCGTCCCCTCTCTCCTGGTGTCCTGCACCCCTCTGGGAAAGACGACCCCGCATGCAAGCAGTTCTGCAGCCCTAGACAAAGGTGGGGAGCTGCAGAGCTGGCTTTGCCGCGTTTTTTTTTTTTTTTTTTTTTTTTTTGAGCTATTCAATTGCCATCTTGTGCAGGAACTCCCACCGATGACCAGGGATTTTTTTTAAGAAGGCACCGCAGCTTCCTTCAACAACAGACTAATTAGTTCATCTACTTGGGTACTAAACTCATCAGAAAAGAGGGGCAGGGCCTAATTAGAAAAATCTCATAGGATATTAACCCTCAATTTCTTAAAGTTACAGTTTTGTTTACAACAACAACACCAACAACACAAATCCACAACAGTGTACATTGCACACACAGTGCAGAAACCCAGATGAATAAACCCTCCTGCATGTTCAGTTGGGTGGGGCTGCTAATTAGAAAGGGCTTCTGACACTGGGATTTGTCCTACTGTGAAGAAAGATAAAGGAAGATAAGGATAACATGAAGCGTTTTCACATTGAACCAGTCTTTTCCCTTCAATTTAAACCTCTTTGAAATTGATGATAGAAATTGCAGGGTAGAAGGCTGGGCAGGGAGGGAGCTCATCTTACAATGTTTAAGCTCCCAGTCCCCATCTGCAGGAAGGAAGCTTCACAAGCAGCAAAGCAGTACTGCAGGTGCCACTCTTTCTCTCACTCTCTCTTCTCTCTCTTCCCTCTCAAGTCTCTTGTCTCTGTCCAAGACAAACAAATTAATGAAATAGGCAAAATATTTTTGAAAGATGTACTTATGTATTATGATCTTTTTTTTTTGCCTCCAGGGTTATTGCTGGGGTTCAGTGCCTGCATCATGAACCCACTGCTCCTGGAGGCCACTTTTTTCTCCTTTTGTTGCCCTTGTTGTAGCCTTGTTGCGGTTCTTATTGTTGTTGATGTTCGCTGTTGGATGGGACAGAGAGAAATGGAGAAAGGAGGTTAAGACAGAGAGGGGGAGAGAAAGATAGACACCTGCAGACCCGCTTCACCGCCTGTGAAGCGACTCCCCTGCAGGTGGGGAGCCGGGGACTCGAACTGGGGTCCTTACGTCCTTGCGCTTTGCACCACGTGTGCCTGACCCCCATGATCTTTTTTATTGTTGTAATTATTGTTGTTATTGATATCATCATTGTTGGATAGGCCAGAGAGAAATGGAGAGAGGTGGGGAAGACAGAGAGGGGGAGAGAAAGATAGACACCTGCAGACCTGCTTCACCGCTTGAGAATCGACTCCCCAGCAGGTGGGGAGCCGGGGACTTGAACTGGGATCCTTACGCTGGTCCTTGCATTTGCGCAACCTGCACTTAACCCACTCCGCTACTGCCCTACTCCTATATTATGATCTTTCTAATGTGAACACTGCTCAGTTCTGGCTTATGATGTTTCTGGGGATTGAACCTGAGGCCCTTGGTGGCTGGACATAAAAGTCTTTCTCTGTAACCACTATGCTATCTCCCCAGTTCTATGTGTTTGCTTCGTTTAAATGATTTGTATTGATCATAAAACTATTAAGTAGTGAAGACAGAATATAAATGCATGCAGTACTATTTTCTTTTTTAAATTTTTTATTATTTATTTGCCCTTGTTTTACTGTTGTAGTTATTACTGTTGTTGTTGATGTCGTTGTTGTTGGATAGGACAGAGAGAAATGGAGAGAGGAGGGGAAGACAGAGAGGGGGAGAGAAAGATAGACACCTGCAGACCTGCTTCACCACTTGTGAAGTGACTCCCCTGCAGGTGGGGAGCTGGGGGCTCAAACCAGGATCCTTATGCTGGTCCTTGCTATTTGTGCCAGCTGCACTTAACCTGCTGCACTACCTCCCAACTCCCCCTGCCCTGCAATACTGTGTTCTAAGGTTAACTATAGCTATTTGCGTATACAGAGATTCATGGAGGGCATTCCAGAATGGAAGCAGACTCTGGCCCCCACCTTCAGGAGGAAGCTTTACAAGTGGTGAAGCAATGCTGCAGATGTCTCTCTCTGGCTCCCTCTCTAGTTTCCCTTCTCTCTCAATTTCTGTATCTATAAAACAAACAAAGAAACAAACAAGAAACAGAAATGGTGTTTCTATAGACAAGAACTTCTGGTTGTCCCCAAGTATGTGGAAGGAAAAGAAATCCACCCCCCCCCCCACCAGGGAGTTGGACAGTTGGACAGTAGCACAGCAGTTTAAGCACATGTGGTGCAAAGGACCAGTGTAAGGATTCCAGTTCGAGCCCCCGGTTCCCACACCTGCAGGGGCGTTGCTTCACAGGCGGTGAAGCAGGTCTGCAAGTGTCTGTCTTTCCCCCTCTGTCTTCTCCTCTCTCCATTTCTCTCTGTCCTATCTAACAACAATGACAACAATAACTACAACAACAATAAAAACAATAAGGGCAACAATAAATAAATATTTAAAAATTTTTTTAAATCCCCCCCTTCAGATTCCTTAGAAAAGAACAGTCTAGCTGATATCCTGTTTTTAGACTTCTGTGATCCACAATGGAGAGATAACATTTTTTTTTGTCTTTTTAAGTTACTCTGTTTGTTTTGATTTGTTGTGACAGTCTCAAGAAGCTCAAATAGTTACTTTTATTATAAGTAACACATTTACATAACATCTACATAACTAATCTGACCTATGTGCTTCTGAACACGAAGTTACTTGTTTTCGACTTGTGCTCTGAGAAAGAGGTTGTGAAGCAGCAAAGGCACATTTGGAAATGCAACAGTCTTTGGTAAACCGGTTGCATAACCCACTTGAAGGGAAATTGGTCAGTTGGTCTCTTGGCTAATTAAACTCAGGGTGAGGGGTCATTGATGTCTACAGAGGAAAGACTCCCCACAGCCTGAGAAGGGACTTCCCGGCTTGTAGCCAAAGTCAGTGTTAAGGTATGAATGCTCTCTGATTATCAAGTACAGAGAACGGTTCTTGATTGTAAACGGAATGGCTTCATTTAACAAGGAATTCAGAAATAATAACGCAAAGATATGAAAGAATATGAAAACTCCCTGTAGTCTCACATCCCAGAGATCCTCACGTCACCATGTTTTATACGTGCACATAAGCCTAGGTGAAGCCAGGAACAAGATTTTTCTTTATATCGAAACCATTTTCTTGTCAATTACATATTAATAAAAGATTATTAGCTAGTTTAAAATTTAAAACATTTTCATTTTGTTGCATACACATTGCTTTCTGCCAGTCGATTAGAGCTGTGTAATTTGGTTTCAGAATCTATGGGGCCTCACAGTGGATGGAGATTCACTCTTTAACAAACTACTGAGAATGTTGGTGAACATTCAAATTGCTGCAATAATTCTTGATACTTTGAGCCTTGGGATATTCCGTTTTTATGCACATATCTTTGTCTGATTACTTCCTTAGGATCTGTGCTTTTATGATGAGCTGTGAAAGTTTTACTGGCGATAGTTAAACTACTGACATACTTGCTCCCAGAGAGGTGAATTGTTAATTCCAGAGGATTCGGGCTTTATTTAACCTGATTGTTCCCCAGACCAGCGTGGTTTCATTAGGGTTGCTTCTCCTCCCCCAGGCCATCTCATTTACAGTAACAGAGCTCTTCAAGGACAAAAAGAATAAGGACAGGACCTGTGCCAGAAAAGAATTAACTAGCTGATCCATAGCCTGTGCAACAAGTGAGCAATGTTAGCAACTGCTAGTGAACCTCACCTTGGGGAGATAATGTGTGTCTGTGTGTGTGTGTGTGTCTGTGTGTGTTTGAAAATGGAGGTTGCTCATGAGTAAGCAATCTAGGGAAATCACTGTGGAAGAAGTGAAGTGTGAAAGTCTTGACACACCACAGGCTGATTGACAAGCGATGTTAGCTTGGAGGAGAGAAGTCTCGTGGCCAGGGAATGGTCAAGATAGTAAATCAACAGCTTCTTTGACCCTTTAGTGTTTTTTTTTTTCCCCTGCCTTTTCATTTACTCCCAGTCACTATATATTCATCCTTTCTCTTCCAGAATTTTATGGAAATGGGATTTGTACTTTGGGCCATATTTCTTTTGATCAATGTAGTCATCTCAAGAGCCATTCCTGCCATTGCATCTATCAATAATGAATGTATGCCTTGCATTGTTAAAGTTTTATTCCACATTCTACTTTATACCATGTGTGTGTGTTTATCAGTCAATGATTGCTCTGAATAATTTCTAATTTTGTGTTTTCACCAAATAGACTGTCAGAGACAACTCTTTGTGAAAACATATTCTAGGGGGCTTGATGGTGGCACACCCAGCTGAGTGCATATGTTACAATGTACAAGGACCCAGGTTCAAGACCCTGGTCCCCACTTGCAGGGAGTAAGCTTCATGAGTGGTGAAGCAGTGCTGCAGGTCTTCTCTCTCTCTATCTCTCTCTCTCCCTCTCTCTCTTTCCATCCATCCCTCTCCCTCTCTCTTTCTTTCTCTTCCTCTGTCTCCGTCAAATAAATAATAAAACTGAAAAAGAGAATATATTCTATTCTTAAAAATAATTGACCACTGACTAACTGGGTTCTATGGTAGATAATGGAATAGTTAAGGAACTGATGTGTTTGCTAAGTGGTTGTATATTATAGTTTGACACCAGATTTATATCAATTTGTATTGGTTTTTTAGACTTTTTATTATACTTATTTACTGATTGGATAGAGACAGCTATAAATCGAAGGGGAAAGGGGAACATAGGGAGAGAGAAAGAGAAGCCCTGCTTCACCACTTGCAAAGCTTTTCCCCTTCAGGTGGGGACAGGGAGCATGTGTGCTCTGCCAAGTGCACCACCACCTGGCCCCACATAACTAAGTATTTTTGTGGCTGTGACAAGTAGTGTTTCTACTTTAAAGTTGTGGGTTTAGGTGTAGAGCAGCATCTGGATGTTGTATATTCCTCTCTTGTTCTGTGAGTTTGTTATCCCCACATGTCAGTCATAGTAACCTTCTAGTAGATCCCACTGAAGCAGTCATCTGTTCTTCAAATGAATCTCTCATTCAAATCTGTTGGTAAAGATAAGGGGCAGGCTGTTACCTTCTCTTTCCAATTCTTTTGCTACACCCTCCCGTCAAGTGGCCCTGGTTGGATTCCCTTTTGCTCGCTCCCAAATGGGTATCTTCTAAATTTACACTCTGAAGCCTGGCTGTTATTCTTTTCTGGTTCCATGGACTCTTGAGGGAAAAAAAAAAAAAAGAATTCCCTGGACAATAGCTGAGTTCAAGCCTATGCAATTAGCTAACCCTATCCTAGCGCTTAATTTAGGGCAGTGGACACAACATAATGGCTATGCAAAAAGACTTCCATGCCTGAGGCTCCAAAGTCTCAGGTTCGGTCCAGACACCATCATAAACCAGAACTAAACAAACAGTGCTCTGGTCTCTCTCTACCTCTCTCTCACAGATTAAAATAAAACAACAACAAAAAGAAAGAAGAGCAGCTAATTTCCAGTTTCTCAAGGCTCTGGCTCAGTCCTGAAGGTGGCACTTCAATAAAGAAACAAGGCCAGGCGCGATTCACACAGTTTTCTCATAACTATCTTGAATCTGGGAAAATACAGGTAACATAAAATAGTGCAAATGTCACAAGTTTCCTTTTACATAGTTGCTTATAAATAAAAGTGCACATTTTTGGTCTGTTTGAAAAGTAGAAATCCTAGCAACAGGACAAGTATTTGTCATCAGCTTTGGAAAAGCTCTCTGGAAAAAGATCTCCTTTGGTCATTTGACTGGTTTGGGTCATTTACCTGAAACTTACGGGCCCCACTTAAATTTCAAATGCTGCTCAGGCTGTTGGCGGTGCCTAGATGCAGTGGTAGTCACTCATCCATTCAGCTGCCACCCAAGCTCTCTGAGGGCAGTGATTGTATGCTAAATGTGATGGCAGTTACTTCCTACAGAGAAATTAGCATATTCTCCCTAGTCTCCGTGAGTTCAGCCTGTGTTGGGGGTGGTGGTAATTAGGAGGCTGTGGTGATGTTACAATTCGGTATTTGTTCCTAAATGAAGGCAGAATGGAGTGTGTGGGGGGTGGTATGAAGGGCTTTTCAGGGGCTGAGGAAATAGCTCACTTGGACAGGGCACTGCTTTGCCATGTGTATGACCCAGGTTCAAGCCTGCCCCTCACCGCACTGAAGGAAGCTTTGGTGCTCTTGTTGCTTTCACTCACTGCTCACTCTCCGTGTGTGTGTGTGTCTCTCTCTCTCTGTCTCTCTCTCTCTCTGTCTCTCTCTCTCTCTCTCTCTCTCTCTCTGTCTTTACCTTAAAGGCACAAAAGAAAAGGGGCCAAGCACCAGGTTGGGCACTCAGGTTACCATGCTCAACCACCCAGTTGGATTCCTAGTGCCAGCACTAAGCCCAGGTAGATAATCATCCTGGTGGAAGAAAGAAAGAGAAAGAAAGAAAGAAAGAAAGAAAGAAAGAAAGAAAGAAAGAAAGAAAGAAAGAGGAAGGAAGGAAAGAAGGAAGGAAGGAAAGAAGGAAGGAAGGAAGGAAGGAAGGAAGAAATATGAATGAAAAGATCTTTACAGAGATCCAGGAGAATAAGGCACCATGAGGAAAATAATGAACTGAGGAGCATGAGGTGAGGAGTTTGATCTCGGGTATTGCATGGGTCTGAGTGGTGGTCTAGTTCTTCCTCTCTCACCAGTAAATTATAAAAACAAAATCATTTTTAAATGCAATGAGCATTTCAGAGGAACTAGTGCTCTGTCAGGTACTCCAGAAGACAAGAATTGCCCGGGGAAGAATGAGAAGGGAATGCCATTCCAGGTGGAGGGAATGGACTATGGGGATTTTCACATAACCGTGGAGGCTTGGAACTAGTCCCTTAAGTCTGGAAAGGAAGGATGGAGAAGGACTGAAAGGAGAGAGGACAAAGCCCAAAACAGAAGTGCTATTTAGAAGAGTGTAGCCTAGAATGTCCCCAGCTGTGACCATGGGCACATGTGAGCTAAGACTGAGAGGGATGCAGAGGTTATACAGGCTCCTGTGCTGAATATGAATAGACAAGGGCCCTAGGTCAGAGCGATGGGGTTTACAGTCAACAGTATTTATACACTTCCCTCATATTTGGGAGCTACTCTCTGCCCTGATTCAGCTTTCTAGTCCTATTTCTAACTCTGACACTGTCTCCCCAGACAATACTTTTAGCCCACCTGCATGTTAGCTCTGGGGCTTAGGAATTAGTCAAGTCATGGGCCCCTTGGATATATAGCTAAAATAGACTTCCTAGCTTCTTCCAACATGAAGACCCCAGATCTTATCTGCTATGTTCCTACATTTTGGTTCCTGATAACTCAACAATTTGTTCTGCTTTGTAGCTGCAGATGCTACCATGATGCCAAGCTGACTTCCCTGGGCAGACGACCTCACCAATGTGTCCTGGAACCCCACCTTTCCAGAGCACTGCCCCACTAGGGAAAGAGGGAGACAGGCTGAGGGTGTGGATTAACCTGCCAACGGCAATTACAGAAGCCAGACCTTCCACCTTCTGCACCCATAATGACCCTGGGTCCATGCTCCTAGAGGGATAAAGAGTAGTAGGAAAGCTTCCAGTGGAGGGGATGGGATATGGAATTCTGGTGGTGGAAATTGTGTGGAATTTTACCCCTCTTATCCCACAATTATGTCAATCATTATTAAATCACTAAAAGAAGAAGAAGAAGGAGAAGGAGAAGGAGAAGGAGAAGGAGAAGGAGAAGGAGAAGGAGAAGGAGAAGGAGAAGGAGAAGGAGAAGTACAAGATGATTACTGCTAACTTGGAAGTTCCTCCAAAGCACAAATCCCTCAGCACATGTGGGCAACAGCTCTGCACACAGGAGTATCAATGACTGGCAAGGAAATGCCACAGGCTCTGTCTCCACCTCTCTGTCTCTTCTGAGGCTTTTCTGTTCAAATTTCCTCCAGGGAGGGGAGGGTGGTGGCATACCCAGCAGAGTGCACGTAGTATCAGGCACAAGGATCTAGGTTTGAGTCGGTCCGGTCCCCCTACCCACTTGCTGGGGCGATGCTTCTGTCCTGTCCAGTAAAATAGAAAAAAAAAAAAAAAAACGGCCACCAAGAGCAGTGGATTTGTAGTGCCAGCACCGAGTACTCATGTTAACCCTGGAGGCAAAAAAAAAAGAAGAAAAAGAAAAAGAAATTGGTGAGAGAGAGTGTGTGTGTGCAGGTACCAGTCATACAGTTCAGATCACTTGATTTTTTTTTCTGTCTTTTCCTTCTCTGGAAATACATTCCTTATGCACCTTTGATAAGAATGTGGAGGTGTTTCCCTGCCCAGGAGAGGTAGGCTTGAGGTGTGATGAGACTACAGTGTGCTCGGGAAGATCTCTAGCACCCCAGTCTCTGAAGGATTTGGACAGGAGGTGAGAGGTGGTGGTGGTGTGGTGGGGGCAGACACAGGAAGGGAAAGGCAGCAGGCAAGGCCAGGAGGAGAATGATCAGGTTACAATAGATGTGAATTAATTTATCATTGTTGACTTTCAGGAAAGAAAAAACACAGAAAAACTGTTGGGATCTTTCTTTCTTAATTGCTTGGTTGACCTCAAGAAACAGAGAGAAAGAGAGAGAGAGAGAGAAGTTGAAGTGTCCATTTCTTCTGACAGTGCTCCATGCTCTTCCCCTGTACCCCGTCGGCCCCCACCTCATTTCCTTCTGCTGAGTGCCCACGTGGTTTCTGTGTTTCTGAGCAGTGAGAGAGCCAGCGTCCCCTTAATAGCCCCGGAGAAAGTGCTTCAGGAGGTCTGTGCAGAGAGCAGGTGCCAGGCCACAGCCTTGTCTCCTTGACATGCCGCAGATATTGAACCTTCCAGGAACTACAATCACAACCCAAACCACAAAATGGAGATTTACAGATTGTTTTCAGCAACACCCATTCAGATTTACTTATATTTACACTAGAAAAATTAGGGTAAGTGCTACTGTGACCAAGAGACACAGACCAGGATCAATAACCAACCAATTCTTGGCTAATAAAGCACTTCTCTAAGATCTACGGTTGCCCGGCTCTGACTTTGAGGTTGGCCTTTAATGTCTTATCCATTGACTCTTCCCGTAAATATGTCGAATCCAGGCCATGTAGGACTCCAAAGAGAAATGCTACACTGGGTTTGGTAAGAATTGCTAATTAACCAAGTATGTAAAACCTGAGACTCTCAGTCAAGTATTCCTCCCGTGGTGAACATTTAAACACAGCAAGGAATTAAAAGTCAAATACCAGCTCCCATTTTAGGGAGTGTGTGTGTGTGTGTGTGTGTGTGTGTGCGTGTGCCTGTGTTATACCTGTGCCTTTTCCCTTTTGAACACTAATGTTTCCAAAAGTAGCTTTTATAAAAAGCTAAAGGGGGCCAGGTGGTGGTGGCGCACCTGGTTGAGCGCACATGTGACAATGAGCAAGGACCCGGGTTTGAGCCCCCAGTTTCCACTTGCAGGGGGAAAGCTCTCTTTGAGTGGTGAAGCAGGGCTGCAGGTGTCTCTCTGTCTCTCTCCCTCTCTATCACCAGCACTTCAATTTCTGGCTGTCTCTACCCAATAAATAAAAAAACTAAAGATTTTTTTTAATAGTTTGCATGACAAGGAAAAAAAACTTAAAAAAAATAAAAGGCTTAAGCACAGATACACACATACTCACTCAGAATTGGAGGTCTGGGGACATAGCATAATGGTTATACAAGAACACATTCATGTCTGAGATACCAATGGTCTCGGGGGGTGGGGGGTTGAATCCATTATAATTCAGAGCTGAACAGTGCTCTGGTAGTAATAAATAAATAAATCACACTTGGCAGAGCATTTCGTAATGTCTCCAAAACTTTTAGAGAAGAAAAGAAAATGTTGCATGGGGGAGAATCATGTCACTCAGAAATTTTCCTCTTTTTTAACATGCCTAACCTCCGTTTGTACAAAGTTTTCTCCTTGCCCTTCCTTTTTTAGAGTCACAAAAGATTACACTTGATATTAGAAAGGTCAGAAGAGATTCATTTGGCTCTTTGTAGACTAGATTCCTCCATTTCGTTCTGGTAACAAAGCAGGGCATTGACTCAAACATAGAGGAAAGGAACTAGCCAATGACAAGGGACAGGAAGGAACACAAAACAGTTTCCAGAATGTTCCTCTGCAGTTGGTAGTGTCACACCACAGATGGCTGGCGATTCATGCAAAGCTTTTCTGAAAAAGTCAGCCTGGTCAGGAGAGCTGGTTTGGTGCTCTCTCTGGTAGTGTAGTGAGGTGGGGTGATGGTGGTGGTGTGGGGAGGGGCCTCTTTGTCCCTCCCCCCCACCCCTGTTGGTGTGCGGCTGGCAGAAGGGGTGAAGGCTGTGGTTACTCTGACCATATAGGCCTGTTTCTGTAACTCAGGTCTAAGTCACCAAACCTGTTCCGATACTAGGTAAGAGCCTTCAGATAGCAACATCAACAATAGGTTGGACTGGTTGAGTGGCTGAGTGCACGTATGACAGTACGCAAGGACCTGGGTTCAAGCCCCTGGTCCCCACCTGCAGGGGGGAATGGGGATGGGGGAGGCTTCATGAGTGGTCAAGCTGCGCTGCAGGTGCCTCTCTTTCTCTTTCCCTCTTTATCTCTCCTTTTTCTCTCAGTTTCTTTCTGTCTCTATCCAATAAATGAATGAAGGAATAAATGAGTAAAAAAATTTTAAAGGCGAATAACGTGTGTGTGTGTGTGTGTGTGTGTGTGTGTGTGTGTGTGTGTGTGTGTGAATGTCTCTGGGTGGAGTTTGCATTGATATGAAGTGAAAATAGGCAGACAAACTCTCCTAGAGTCTGCAATACCCCAGAATGCTTTTTCTTCCTTCATATTTCTTGTTTCTCTCCCATTTTTATGGAAGGAGGGCATAGCACAGGCATGTTGCATGTAGACCATGAAAGACAAAAAAAAAAAAAAAGTTTGGTTGATTTAGGCAGCATGTTGAAGAATGTTGAAAACCCATGCTCTAGGTTTTCAATGACCACACACTCAGTGGTGACGTATGTAGGGACCGTATATGACAGAGGCCATCATCTCCTTGTATCTGTGTACTAAGCTGCAATTGTTAGGAGAACATATAGAGCAGGGGAGACAGCATATCATTATACAAATGACATTCATGCCCGAGGCTCTGTGGTTCCAGGTGCAATCCTCAGCACCACAGTTGAGTCAGAGCTGATCAGTGTTCTGGTCCCTTTTTCTGTATCTTTCTCTCCGTGCCTCTCTCATTAAAATAAAATGTTTTCTTTTTACTATTTTTAAATCATTATTTATTTATTTATTTTGAATACAGAGAGAAATTATGAGGGAAGGGGAAAATAGAGCGGGAGAGAGACAGAGAGACACCTGCAGCCCTGCTTCACCACTTGTGAAGCTTTCCCCCTGCAGGTGGGGACCAGGAACTTGAACCCGGATCCTTGCGCACTGTAATGTGTGTGCTTAACCAGGTGTGCCACTGCCTACCCCCCTTAAATAAAATGTTTTCTAAAAAAGAGAATATATTAACAATCTACTATTTGTTCTTCTTCTTTTTTTTTTTTAACCAGAGTACTGCCCAGCTCTGGCTTATGGAGGTGCAGGAGATTGAATCTGAGACTTTGGAGCCTCTGGCTCAAGAGTCTCTTTGCATAACCATTATGCTATGTAACCCTGCCCACTATTTGTTTATTGTTAACATTTGTATTCTACACACAAATCTCTGTTGCAATGGGTGGGGGGGGGGTTACACAGGCAAAATTTGCCACTCCTGGAGTGACTTTTTCATTATTTTTATTTCAGAGAAAAAGAGAAAGAGACCAGAGCACTTGAGCTTTCCTCAGAGTCATGCCAATCCATGTGGTCCCCAGATGGAGCCAGGCACACCCTTTACCTGGCAAGCTACTTTCTGACCCCCCCATAATACAGTCTAAATGTGATAGAGGATTTTGATTCAATTTAATAAAACAAGCCAGCACAACAAGTTAACTGTCAATTGCTCATTTGACCTCCAAAGCACATTTGCTCAAGAGGAATTATTTCTAGGACAGTCTGAAACTTGCTTATCTTGTCCTTGCTCCCTACCTGCAGCCAGGGAAGCTTTATGAGAGGTAAAGCAAGTTCTGCTGGACTATCTATCATCTATCTATCTATCTATCTATCTATCTATCTATCTATCTATCTATCTCTATATCTCCCTCTGTCTCTTCCTCCTCCTGCTTAATTTTTCTCTGCCTTTTCAAATAAAGTTGAAAAAGAGGATAAAATGGCCCCCAGGAGTGATGGATTCATCGTGCGGGCACCAAGCCCCAGTTATATCCCTGGTGGCAATTTTAAAACAGGGGGTTGGGGGCAGTTGTTAAGGAGGAATATCCTGTGGCAAGTTTAAGCTTCAAGTGCACACTGAAAGAAGAGAAATTATCTCCAAGAATGAAGAGACCTTCTATTATAAGACATTTGATCTTGGAACTCAAGATCTTTTCTCCATCAAAGGATCATTTCAAAATGAAAGAGATGGTTCCAGACTATAAGAAGATATTTACAACCCACACAAGAAGCAAAGGTTAGCATTTTAAATCTATCAAGAGCTCCCACAGATAAAAAGCAAATAAAAATGTGCCTAATTACTAAAATAGACAAAAAGCCATGGTCAGGAATTTGAAAGCAAAGGGAGTGCACTTTATAAATACATGAAATGCTCATCTTGGCTTTATTAGTAATCATGTAATGTTAATCAAGACTACAAAGAGATTATCTCTGTATACTGTTACATGGGCAAAAATCAAAGGCGGATAAATAAAACACTTATACATTGCTGATGGGAATATTAATTAGCACGACTGCCTTGAAAACAGTGTGGAATTATCTTGTGAAGTTAAACACTCAAGTGTCTTAAGACCCAGCACATGTGCCCCAGGAGACATGGGCCTGGATCTTCATAGCAACAGTGTTCATAAGAGCAAAACACTGGAAGCAAACCAAGCAACTCTCAAGAGGAGAGTGGAAAAATGCATTGCAACATGGGAACCATGATGGGATATCTTCTCTCTCTCTCTCTCTGGTCATCACTGTGATTTCACCACTGTGAGAGGGAGAGGGAGAGGGAGAGGGAGAGGGAGAGGGAGAGGGAGAGGGAGAGGGAGAGGGAGAGGGAGAGGGAAATAGATTGAAGAGCACAGCACCAAAGATGTCTCTAATGGTTTGGGAGCTGGGCTCAAACTTGGACTGTATACTTGGCAACACAACACACTATCCAAGTGAGCAAATTTTCCCAGCCCGAGCCACTTCAACAGCAATAATGAATGACATCTAGCTGCAGGGCAAAACATAGGTGTATTGGAGAAGTAGTATACACCTGGAAATACACTGATGAACAACAACAGTAGCATAGAGAACACTTCACGGAATCTTCCTGTGCTGATCTGAAAGGCAAGGAATAATGAGGCACATACTGTTATGGTATATGATTCCATATGACATATGTAATAAATATGTTGTAGTTATAATACCCGCGTATTATCCAGTCTTCATGAGATACTGTATATTCTAAATGAGATAGTGGAAAAAGCAACACAGATTCTGGGATGATGATTTCTTCCAGAGTGAGCAAGGGTGACAGGGAGAAGGTGTCTAAGGGCAGAAATCCCTAGCTGAAAAAAAAGGTCACTGTCCACCATATTGGAATCTCATCCATTGGCTGGGAAGATAGACTGAACAGCTTCTTCATTTGTTTTTCAAAAATATTATTTACAAAAACTAGTGAAAATCTGAGAAGACACAAGGCACAACTTTCTTCACAAATCAATAATGCTAGAGAATATTCTACCCAAAAGAAAGAGAGAAAGAAAGAAAGAATCTAAGTCCCTATAAACCATTATTGTTTAAATGCTCAAAGAATATAAGAATAAAATACTACATACCAATTTAAAAATTTTTTTAAAATATTTATTTATTTTCCCTTTTGTTGCCCTTGTTGTTTTTTTTATTGTTGTAGTTATTATTGTTGTTGTTATTGATGTCGTCGTCGTCGTTATGACAAGATAGAGAGAAATGGAGAGAGGAGGGGAAGACAGAGAGGGGGAGAGAAAGACAGACACCTGCAGACCTGCTTCACAGCCTGTGGAGCGACTCCCTTGCAGGTGGGGAGCTGGGCGCTCGAACTGGGATCCTTACCCCAGTCTTTGTGCTTTGTGCCATGTGCGCTTAACCCGCTGTGCTACCGCCCAATTCCCAACGCTGATTTTTTTTTTTATAAGTGAACTAGATAAGAAGAGCATAGCCGAACTCATGCAATGTGCCAAAAAAACCCAATAAAGTAAACTGGTGAATTCACATCTCGGGACTACAAATGATTTTTATACTGGGAGGTAATTATAAATGTTTCAAGATGTACATCTGAGTTAGGTCCCTACCATGGACTGTTCTATCTGCACAGACAATTGTGGGGAAGGAAAGAGTTCACACTACCTTGCCTTCTTTTAAGGATTCTGGTCAACTCACTTGCTCATCTGCCTCACTTTGTGGCCAATTGATTCTCTTCCTTCTAGGAGAAGGAAGAGCCAAGTGAGAGATTTCTCGGAGACCAGATGTCTTTCCTTTTCCAAATGTGACACTTTTGATTAGATCAGCTAGGGGGTTCAGAATAATCACTTCAGAACCAGAACAGATGCTTCAGAAAAGGTACCTTAAAAACTAAAACTCAGGACTGTGGCACACCTGGTTGAGCGCACATGTGACAATGAGCAAGGACCCGGGTTCGAGCCCCCAGATCCCACTTGCAGGGGGAAAGCTCTGCGAGGGGTAAAAGCAGTGTTGCAGGGTTATCTCTGTCTCTCCCTCTCTATCAACCTCTTCCCTCTAGATTTCTGGCTGTCTGTATCCAACAAATAAAATAAAGATAATAAAAAATTAAAACTCAAACAAAGAGCAACTTATAGTGAATGCCTGTGTGTGTGTGTGTGTGTGTGTGTGTGTGTGTGTGTGTGTGTGTGTGTGTGTGTAAGTAATAGGAATGACTAATTCAGATAAGGAGATAGCTCCACTGGTAGAGTGCAGGTCCCTCATGAGGCCTTCACTCATGACTTAGATCACAAAAGTTCACTTCAAAAGCCATCAAATACAGGGATAGGCTTCAGCATATGAGCTTCAGGGAGACATAGCAAACTGTCACCTGTAGATGAAATAAAATTGTACTTTCGAAGAACTGAAATACCGAGACTCTGCCCCAGAGGAGTCCCACCAGCAGTCTTTGCCTCAGTCTGACAAAGTTAGCTTTCCTTTGCTTTCCTGACTCTGTCTTCTGGTTAACCTCCTGGCTTCAGAGGGACTTTCTTTCTTTCTTTTTAAAAAATTTTTATATTTATTTATTTTCCTTTTTGTTGCCTTTTTTAATTGTTGTTGAAGTTGCTATTGTTGTCGTTATTGATATCGTCGTTGTTAGACAGGACAGTGAGAAATGGAGAAAGAAGGGGAAGACAGAGAGGGAGAGAGAAAGACAGACACCTGCAGACCGGCTTCACTGCTTGTAAAGCGACTCCCCTTGCAGGTGGGGAGCCGGGGGCTCAAACCGGGATCCTTATGCTGGTCTTTGAGCTTCGCCATTTGTGCATAACCTGCTATGCTACTGCCTGACTCCCTGTAGTGGAATTTCTTTCTTATGCCTCTTCAAGACCTTCCTCAAGACCCAAGGACAGTTGGTGAATTAAACAACTCTGAGTCACTTTTAGGAAGATGTTGCACTATGTTGAGTAAAACAGTCCTTTTGTGCACAACTAGTTCTTCTCAGAATGTATATAGCTATGAATAGATTCTTTTTCATTTGGGGATTGATTTTTCTCTCTCTCAGCCAAGAAATAGAACCATGACTGGGTAATTCATCTCTTAGGGAATGTGACAACATTTTGAATTTTCAGTATTTGTTCTCAGAGTACTTTTAAATACTGAATTATTTACATGCTGAGGGGGTTATGAGGCAGAAATATTAGATACACCACTGACCGTGAGGCTTGAGCTCTGCTCAGACCATTGTTCCCTCTGGCAGGAGAGGGATGTACTACTTAGACCTTAAAGAGCCACTGTGGTTTTTAAAAGGTCATCTTTTGCCAGACATAATTTATTTTGCATGTCTTTCAAGAACAGGCAGAGTGATTCAGTTGACAGAACATGATTATTTTTTTCCCATGAAAGATTTCATGAATCCTAAGGAGGATTTTTTTCCAAACTGTGTGGACTTGAGAAGAGAAACAGAGAAAGAGAAAGAGAGAGAGAGATATCCATATAGTGAACTGAAATGTGGGGAAAAAAAGAAGCAAATCTGACACTAATCCTACTTAAACGATAATAAGCAAACAGAAGTAAACACACATCTAATTCCAAACTGTAATGTCTTAAGGGCTCAAAAAAATGTTTGGTGTTTTCTCTTACTTTTATATTTGTGAACTAGTACCTTCGGGGAGTAGAATTGTCACTGATAAGGTATTTAGGGATAATGGGAATGGAAAAAAAAATACGACTGCATATATGGTCTTACCCAATTAGTGTAAGATAGAAAATATACTTCCCCTTGGCAAGCGCTGATAAGAAACACATAACTTGTCTCCCTAAAATAAGAAAAAGAACTGTCCAAATGTTAATCTAGCATGAAGTTGCTTTACTACTTTGTTGTGACTCATATTTGAGGTAGAGAGAAAAACAGATGTGAATAAAATAAAAATTATTTACAAATAGTGATGGTGCCAGGGGTAGTGACACGCTATGATGATGAAAGCTGCCCTGAAAACAATCTAGATTGAATTGGGAGACTGCATAATGGTTACGCAAAAAGCCTTTTGTGTGTGAGGCTCTAAAGTCTCAGGTTCAGTCCCCTGCATCACCATATTTCTGAGACGAGAAATACTTTGGTCTATTCCATCCCCACCCCACCCCCACCCCCACCCCCATCTCTATCCCATCCTTATCCTCATCTCCTTTTCCATCACCATCCCCATCCCATCCCATCCCATCTCTGTTCCATCCCCATCCCATCCCCATCTCCTTTTCCATCCCCATCCCCATCTCCATCTATTTCCTTAATTTTTTTTTTTGTAACCACCAGGGATATTGCTGGAGCTCAGTGCCTACGTGTCAAATCCACTATTACTGATAGTCTTTTTTTTTTTTTTTTCTTTATTTGATAGGACAGTGAGAAACTGAGACGGGAAAGGGAGATAGAGAGGGAGAGAAACAGATGGATACCCACAGTAATCACTTCACTGCTTGTGAAGCTTCCCCTCTGCAGATGGGGAGCAGGGGTCCAACCTAGGTCCTTGTACCTGGTGATGTGTGCACTTAACTGGATAAGCTACCACTGGGCTTCCTCACTCATTCTCATTGTATCTCTCTGTCTCTCTAAGAAAATATACATATAAAAAAACCCTAAATCTTCCTAATGTCAATATGTCTTGCTTGTAGAGGCTGACTATGCTTCCCAAACTGACCAGTATGACTGAATACTCAGGATAACTATAAACAAATTATTATAGATCTAAGTTGGGAAAGATTAGCAAAGGTGTCTTTAAATAATTAGTTAATTAATTTTGATGACTCTTTAGTCACTATCAGGCCACCCCATCAGCTGGGGCCCTAGTCAGGGAGTCCTGGGATTTCCACACAGACATGATGAGCCTAGACCTCAAATAGATCCCTCTCTCCATTATCAGTGGTCATCTCCATCAGGAACAATGTAATGGATCCCTTTGTGGGCCCCCATAGGGCCTTGCCCTCAATGTAGATCAACAATGGTAAGGAATGTTCCATCCTCCAAAGGGAGTTAGATAACATACTCTATTTGTTTTCTGTAGGCCATGTTCAAGAATGGAGACTTTATTTGTCAGGATATGAACAGTCATTGACTATTTGGACCATAAGCCTCTGATATGCCTGTGGGTTGGTCACGGTGCAATGGAGGGCACGGAGACCTGTTAGGGCTTGTTGCAGAGCTGATGGGAGAAATCCTGAGGCTGGAGACTGGAAGCATGATAACAGGACCGAAGAGAAAAGAGCTGGATGTGAGAGGCCAGGGAAGAAGGTGGAAGATTTGATTGTGTGGAGGTGTTGGAGAGCAGTAAGGATGATCAGAAGTCAGGAGAAGTGCTTGAAGATTGTTGGAAATGTCACTTGTTATCTCAAGAGTTAGATAGGAAAAAAAAAAAAAACAGCATGCTTTACATAAATTAGACCAGATGGCAATTATTAAGAAAATGAAAAAAGATGACCTACAAAACAGAAGACACTGCTTTCAAAATAGCATACAAAGAGCTCCTTCATCTCAATGGGAATCAATCACAACATTGGTTCAAAACATGTAGAGGCACACAACAGAAACATTTCCAAAGCACATAGCCACATGACCACAGTATCTGAAAAGGTGCTGAACATCACTAAATACAAGGGACATGCAAAGCACAACCACAAAGGGATGTTACCTCACACTTATTGCAATGGCCAGCATCAAGAAAGCAAGGGAGTCAGGCATCATGGGGAGAAGAGGAAAGAGGTGTGAACTGTTGCAGGGGTTGTAGAGTTTTTTTAATTTTTTTTTTTAATTTTCCCTTTTGTTGCCCTTGTTGTTTATTATCCTCATTGTTATTGCTGTCATAGTTGTTGGATAGGATAGAGAAAAATGGAGAGAGGAGGGGAAGACACAGAGGGGAGAGAAAGCTTCTCTGCTGAACATAGGCTGGGAGTATGAATCGACCTGCCATCACCCATGTTCAGCAGAGAAGCATGTTATGATTGGGCCCTCCTCAATCGCTATCGAACAGGCCATGGCCGGTGCGCCGCTATGTTCCACCGCTGGGGAGCCAGAGACGACCCGAACTGCCTCTGCGGCTCCAGACAGACTATGACCCACATCGTCAACGACTGCCACCTCTCCAGATTCAAAGGAGGTCTCGAAACTTTACATCAGGCTCAACCTGACGCTGTTGACTGGCTACGGAAGAAGGGCAAATGCTAGAAGAAGAAGCAGAGAAGCAATTACAGAAGCCAGACCTTCCACCTTCTGCACCCCATAAGGATCCTGGGTCCATACTCCCAGAGAGAAAAAGAATTGGGATGCTTCCAATGGAGGGGATGGATAGGGAAATTTGGTGGTGGGGATTGCATGGAATTGTACCATGTACTCTTTCCCTGTCTTGTCAATCATTATTAAACCACTAATAAAAAATATCAGAGTAGAACTACCCTATAACCGAGCAATTATAAAACCAAGTAAGTTTCCAAAGGAAATGAAAACAGACTATTATTAAAGGACCTAAGTCATGGTGAGGTCTTGTATGACACAGAAAATCCTAACAATGAGATGGCAGGAACCCTCCAAATAAAATAAAATGAACAAGAACACAGGCTATTGACTAACTGTGCACCATAGTTAATGCAGTAGTTCATACAGTAGTCAAAGTAGGGAAAGAAGCTAAATGCCTTAGATTTGTGGAGACAGGGTGGAGATACTTAAAATAGAAAGGAGGAAATTGGGGTCAGGTGGTGGCACACCTGGTTAAATGCATGTATTACAATACACAAGGACCCGGGTTTGAGCCCCCGGTCCCCACCTGCAGGGGGAAAACTTAATGAATGGTGAAGCAGGGCTGCAGGTGTCTGTCTGTCTCCCTTTCTATCACTCCCTTCCCTCTTGATTTTCACCCCTTCCCTCTGTCTCTATCCAATAAATAAATACAATTTAAATAAATGAAGAAAGAAAGAAAGAAAGAAAGAAAGAAAGAAAGAAAGAAAGAAAGGAAGAAAGAAAGAAAGAAAGAAGGAAGGAAGGAAATTATGACATTTTATGGCCACATAAGCTTTTGAGAACATTATCACCTTCTAGATTGGAAGGAAAAAGACAAACACGATAAGATCTTGATTATCTAGGAAATCTAAAACAAACAAACAAAAACACCCTTCTATAACAAAGTAAAATGGTGATTACCTGTCATCTTCATTTCCCTTTCACTCTCTGGCCTCCGGTCTACTCTGATTAGAAGTTTTCATCCTCCTGTTCCTCAGAGATAAACCCTGTCCGTATAGGATTTGCCACTGCTTAAATGGGGGCTTCACACCCGTTGAGTTAAGATGTGTCTAAACCATCAGCTTCCATTGACATCTTCTTACCAAGAACTGTCCTCAGCTCCTTGAATACAAGTCACCAAATTGAGGATGTCAGGGGACAACAGGCTGTCTTTCAAAGCCTTCATAAAAGTCATCCTCTTGGGTGTCCGGCTGAGCTTCACTGACGGGAGACAGACGACCAGGGACTCATGGTTGAGCTGTACGCAGTATCTCTTTATTCATGCAGGACGCAGCGCAATCTATACCAAGCTAAGCTAAACTAAACTAAAAACTACAAACAATCTTGTCCTTATAAATATACTAGCCCAGTAGGGTGGGAACAGGATGCGACGCAGAGAGGGTGGAGAGAAAAGTGACTGGTGAAAATCAGGGTATGACAAGGAGAGGAGACGGAGCAAAAACATATCATGAACCAATGGGGATTGAACCAATGCCCTGCAGTGGTTATGTAAATAGAATACAGTGGTTGTGTAAATAGAATACAGTGTTAAGCAGGGGGTATTAAACCAATGAAACAGAAGGGGTCTCATGCATACCAACACTTGGGGACCTGGCAACAGTACACCTGGTCAAGTGCACACATTACAATGTGTAAGAACCTGGGTTCAAGCCAGCAGTTCCCACCTGCAGGGTAGCTTCATTTGCAGTAAAGCAATGCTGCAGGTCTCTCTCTCTCTCTCTCCCTCTCCCTCTCCCTCTCTCCCTCTCCCTCCCTTCTCCCTTCCCCTCTCAGTTTCTTTCTGTCCTACCAAGAATAAATCCATAACTATCAATTAAAAGAAAAATGTCACCATGTCACCCTCTTCTATGAGGAGATGCTTTGTAGAGATGGAGAAGACTCAGGAGTGGATTTTGCTCTTATAAGATTGGGAATGCTTTCCACAATGCAGAGATCTCTCCCCACAATAAATAAAGCAATTAACATGTCTTTAATTTGCACCTCACCCAGCAGAAAATGTCCCTGTGACATGTAGACAAATTTTTTTTTGTCTTGAAAAACAAAGTTCCATGCTGTGACTACAATTAGTGTAATTGTCAGCTCTTCTCTAAAAAAAAAAAACAAATATATATTAAAAGAAACGCCAGCATTGTGCCCTCCTCTGGTGTGAAAATGAGACAATCAAAATCTATTGTAATTACCTCAGTGATATTATAATTAGCCGCGATTAAGTTATTCCATGCTGCTTTCTTTCCTCTTGGCTACAATTAAAAAAGTATATATCTTTCTGAGGCACATTACAGCTGATCATTTTACCTCACTCCATGTCTGGGAAGTGGATAAATTAGAAGTAATTTTATAGCACAGTTCTGTTAAAACATATATCTTGCTATTTAACTGTCTTAACCCTGTAAATTCAGCCACACGCCTGGCTTGTTGATATAAAGAAGTACTTTCCCTGGATTGCTTGGTTAGAAATCAAACATTCCCCAAGAGGCAGTGCTTAGAGAGTGAGTTATTGCATCCTTCTCTGCAATTACGTATCGCTCAATGACCTGATTGATCATTCATTTCTTGCCAATCCTGTTCACCTCACTCCAAAGTCCTGCACTGGCCAAGGACTTTTTTTTTTTCAAGTAAGTTGTGGGCAAGCCAAGCAGATGCCCATGACTGTAGGGACAAGCCCTGGGGAGATGTGTATCTTCATAGGTGGTGAGGAAAAACAGTGAATTAGGCCATAATTGTGAACGCCTCTGTTGCATATGATACAGAGTTTATTTTCTTCTTCTTTTTTTCCCCTCTGTACACCATGTCCTGTCATATATCTCTACTTGCTGTGGATGGAGGAAAGAGAGAGTTTGAGGGAGGAGAAATGGAGATTTGACTGTAACTGGAAGCTTGGCAAAGTTTCCGAAGCAAGAGGTGGTTTTAGCTTGACCTTATTCATTGCAAACATTTATTTTGTTTGTTTTGACTTGAGAGAGAGAGAGAGAGAGAGAGAGAGAGAGAGAGAGAGAGAGAGAGGGAGAATATGCACTGTTTAGCTCTGCCATAAGTTAGTGTCAGGAATTGAACCTATGGTCTCTGTCTCCTTAAGCCATGCTTGTCCTGTGCTCTAACAGCTGAACTATCTCTCTGGCCCCACTTAAAACACTTCAAATCAGACTCATGCATCTACTTATCTTACTAGAAGAGTTTCTGCTTTTCTTGATGACTTTTTGATTAACATGGGCAAATCCCATGTCTTCTCTGATATGTCTAAAACAACCCTACTCCAGAAGGAGCAAGCACACTTTGTTGTTGTTGTTGTTTTGTTTTGTTTTAATTACTACCACTAACCATTGCCAGTTGTTTGGTGATTTTTCTCCCAGGACACGTGTGTACGACTTTTATAAAAACAATAGCAATGTCGACAATAGTTCTGTAAAATGTTTGGGACCTCACTGAAGGCTGTCTTAGGAAGAGCCTTGCAGAGCACAGTGGGAAAGCTGGAGGCTGGAGTCCTCGGATCTCTTCCCAGAAGCATCTGCCATTCTCTGAGGGCAAGGTGGACAGAAGCAGAGGCCAGATTCACCTTCCCTGTTTCAGCAGGCAGAGAACCAGAGCAGGAGGAAGGAAGCAGCAGCAGGGTAAAGAGAGAGTGTGTACAAATGAACTGTTGCATTGAGTTCAAAGACTTTTCATTTTATACTAACGTGTTTTATTTTTACTTGTTGTTATCACCCTGGATTCACCTTTCCAAATTAACTTTTTTTTTTCCCCAGATAGAAAGAGAGACAGTAACCAAGGAGGTAGTGCAGTGGCTAAAACCTTGAACGTTCAAGCATGAGATACTGAGCTCAATCCATAGCATTGCCTGTGCCATAGCTATTCTTGGTTACTCTATCTCTTCCTCCTCCCTCACAAACAAATAAATCGACATTAATAAAGATTTTGATTTAAAAAAAAAAGGAAAGTGAGAAAGAAAGACAGAGATAAAAGGAAAGAGAGAAAACTACCACAGTTAGTTCCAAAGCTTCCCCAAATGTAGGGGGAGGCAGCAGACTTGAACCTGGTTCATGTATGCAGCAAAGCAGGTGAACTGTCCAGGTGAGCCATCTTGCTGTAGCCAAAGAATTTTTAGAAAGATATCCATTCATTCATTCATTCATTCATTCATTCATTCATTCATCTGTCATCTATGTATTTATGTGGTGTTGGGGATTGATCTTAGGGATCTTAGGACCTTCTGTGCTTGAGAGCATCTTACTACCACCAAGCCATCTCTCCAGCAATATCCAAAGACTTGTGCAGAATGCTTTGTCAGTCACATCTTACCTCTGCACACAAGCCAACAGAACATAATTAGACCATGGCAATGCACACTCCCCCACTGGCTGTGGGCAGAGGGTTTAAGAGACACTGTAAAATCTCTACCCTGATGCCAGTGAGTAAGCAGGAAGCCCCCCCTCCTCCTACAGAGACATGCAGAACAGTCACCATTCATGTCTCTCCCTCCCCTGTTGATGGCATGGGAGAAACTGGGGAGTCCCAGCTCCTGGGGATGACCATCCTCATCTCTGATTGCACAGAGGCACCTCCTGGGAAGAGGAGCCACTTGACTGGCTCTGAATACCCCCCCCCCTCCAAGCTCCATTAGCATGAGTCTGCCTCATCATTCTTCATTTATTCACAAACTGACAGTGATTTGAGTCCAATGGATATTGCTGCTCAGGAGAAGATGATGATTCTGTCCTCCAGGGTTTGTGAAGTCAACTCAGGAGGAGACGCAAGTCTGGAGCTCAGCTGAGGCGGGACACACACAGTGAGTCCACCTGAGCAAACAGGCATCATACAGAGCTGGACACTAACGCCCGGGTCCTAAAGGCATCAGACTGAGCATTTAAGGAGCTTCCAGGAAATCTTCCTTTCAGATTTGATTCCCTTACTGGAAGCCTTTCCGCTTCAGGAATTCTTAGAAAGCCTGTATTCCCAGGATGCTTGCTCCTTATTTTCCCACTCTCTTCTCTTGGCCAACAATATAAAATCCAAAACAACAACAGTAATCCACCACACCCGACTTCTGTTTCCCCTCATTTTGTTAAGAGCTAAGAATGCTAGTGACCTGCTAACTGTCTCAACCAGGACTCTGTCCTCTGGGGCTTCAGGAGTTCCCTGAAGTAGCAGTGATGGTGTCGTCCTAGTGCAAATGTGACAAGCTAGAAGTCTGAAGTCTTCACACCAAATCTTCTTCCTTTGCTCCCAAGTGGCAGTGGTCTGGATGTATCTGTCCTCTCAAAATTTGTACGTTGAGACCTAAGCCCCAATCTACTGGTGCTGGGAAGTGGGGCCTCTGGGAGTTCATTAAGTGATGAACTGATCTGATGCAAGTGACCCCAGAGAGTCAGCTCACCCCTTCTACCATGTGACATTCCAGCAAACAGCCAGCCAGCCAGAAGAAGGAAGCAGACCTCCCCAGACACAGCACACCTGTGCTATGACCTTGAACTTCCTTGCCTGCAGAACGGAGAAGAGTCTGTTGTTTACAAGCCTCTGAGGCTACACATACATGTGCACATAGACACAATCTCTCTCTCTCTCTCTCTCTCTCTCACATACACACACACACACACACACACACACACACACACTTGCCGTTGTGGCTGTTTAACAGTTCAAATGGAAGAACTAAATAAAAATCTACATGTGATATAATCAAGATGATCTGGCTATCATGATTTTGTCCACATTTCAGACCGTCTGAATTCATCTAACCTGGGAAGGGAGATAGGATAACGGTTCTGAAAATGACTCTCCTGCATGCGGTTCTGAGGCCCCAGGTTCAATCTCCAGCACCACCATAAACCCTAAGTGAGCAGTGTTCTGGAAGAAAGAAAGAGGGAGAATGAAAGAAAGAGAGAGAGAGAAAGAAAGAAAGGGAGAAAGAAGTTTATCCAAAAAATACACCCAAAGAAACTTAAATAATAAAACAATGAATAATACCCAAAGAAACTTATCAAAAATTTTGCCATTTTTGATAGAATATTTTTAAAAGAACAGCAATCTGGGAAGTAGTTCAGCTGGTAGATAACAGGATTCACAGGTTCGAGACTCCTGGTTCAATCCTTAGCAAGGTGTGTTCCAGAGTATGCTCTGGTCTCTGGTCTCTGGTCTCTGTCTCTGTCTCTCTCTCTCTCTCTCTCTCACTGTCATCTCTCTGTATCTCATATGGCATAAATACATAAAGATAAATATTTATTAATAAAACAGAAAAAATCCTTACAAATAAATGTTAAAAGTATCCCCTGCCAATCATGTTTTAAATAAGGCATGATAATTTTAAGACATTAACTACTTTGAACAAGACTTTGAACACACCATACATGAAGTTGTTGGATTAGTGAAAATACCAGGGATCAAATCTTGGCTTTATCATTTATTGTCACGCATGGCCTGGACTGTTTTAATGGTGGAGATAAAGATAATAATATCCATTCCACTGGGATGACTTAGAAGCGAGTTTTTTCATAGTGCCTGGCACATGGAAATTGCTGGGGGAAAAAAAAAGTGAGCTCTTGGGCTGAGAGTGGTAACTCACTGGGTAGACTACTGCACATGTTACCATGTGCAAGGGCCTGGGTTCAAATCCCTAGAACCCACCTACTGCAGGCACCTGCAGGCAGTAGGAAAACTTCACAAGCATTGGAGTAGTGCTGCAGGTATGTCGTTCTTTCTGTCTTTATTAGAAAGAAAGAAAAGAGGAGAGGTGGGGAGGGGAGGGGAGGGGAGGGGAGGGGAGGGGAGGGGAGGGGAGAGGAGAGGAGAGGAGAGGGGAGAGGAGGGGAGGAGAGGGGAGAGGAGGGGAGGAGAGGAGAGGGGAGAGGAGGGGAGGAGAGGAGAGGGGAGAGGAGGGGAGGAGAGGAGAGGAGAGGAGAGGGGAGAGGAGGAGAGGAGAGGAGAGGGGAGAGGAGGGGAGGAGAGGAGAGGGGAGAGGAGGGGAGGAGAGGAGAGGGGAGAGGAGGGGAGGAGAGGAGAGGGGAGAGGAGGGGAGGAGAGGAGAGGAGAGGGGAGAGGAGGGGAGGGGAGTGGAGAGGAGAGGAGAGGAGAGGAGAGGGGAGGGGAGAGGAGGGGAGGAGAGGAGAGGGGAGAGGAGGGGAGGAGAGGAGAGGGGAGAGGAGGGGAGGAGAGGAGAGGAGAGGGGAGAGGAGGGGAGGAAAGGAGAGGGGAGAGGAGGGGAGGAGAGGAGAGGAGAGGGGAGAGGAGGGGAGGAGAGGAGAGGAGAGGGGAGAGGAGGGGAGGAGAGGGGAGGGGAGGGGAGAGGAGGAGCCTGCCCCATGTGAGGTGCTTGTCCCCTTGAGGGGAAGGGAGGGGAGGAGAGGAGAGGAGAGGAGAGGAAGATGAGAGGAGCCAGGTAGGAGCACATATGGCTAAGTGCATACATTCCAATGCTCAGGGACCTGGGTTCGAGCCAGGGGGAAGGCTTCATGAGTGATGAAGCAGGTCAGCAGGTGTCTCTCTTTCTCTCTCCCTCTCTATCACCACCTCCCATCTCAATTTCTATCTGTCCTATCAAATAAAATAGAAAGAAAAAATAGGGTGGGGGGATAGCCACCAGATTCCAGGACTGAGCCCCAGTGACAACCCTGGTAGCAGGAAAAAGAAATCCATACAATCAGAAGAAGAGAGAGGGCAAGCGGTTACCTAGGACAGCGGAATCGCTGTGTGGGCACTGGAGCCCCGGCAATGAGCCGCATGGAAATGGATGCATAAATAAAGGAAATTAAAAAGTGAGCATTAGTGCTGCCACGGCTAGGATTTTTTTGGTTGTTGTTTTGTTCCTTTTTCAGTTTTATTTCCTTTTTGTTATCCACATGGCATGGTTTCATTTGACAAATCCAGCCTATTAATGTAGCCTACTGCTATGTTTGAGAAACCGCGATTGCTACCCAGTCTGCTCTCTCTATTCTCAGCCTTCATCAATCGGAAACCTGAGGAGCAGTGGGAACGAGGTGTCCCTTCCCCTCAGGGCTCATCCGGTCACCGCCTGTGCTCACTCTATGCAGCCAGAAAATACTCCCTTTTACCGTGGCCACTGTGCTTGGTTTAGCTACCTGGATGGTGCCTATGAGTGTTCAAAGGGCAGAAAGCTCAGGCTGTGAATTCCCCACAGAGGTAATTTCGTACTGGGGGCTCTCCTGGCAGTTACTGGATAACCATTCTGTCCCCTCTCCCTCCATCTTTCTTCCTCTCTTGTGAGCCTGCCCTACGTGAGGTGCTTGTCTATTGAGTGAGAGTGAGTGGATCCTCAGGCTGGAGTCATGGCTGCTTAAAATAAGCCTTCTTTTTAAATTAAATTTTTTTTTTACCTTTTTGTAACCCTTGTTGTTTATCATTATTGTTTTTATTATTGTTGTTGTTGTTGTTGGACAGGAAAGAGAGAAATAGAGAGAGGAGAGGAAGACAGACAGGGGGAGAGAAAGACAGACACCTGCAGACCTGCTTCACCACTTGCGAAGCACTGCAGGTGGGGAGCCCGGAGCTCCAACCAGGATCTTTACGCTGGTCCTTGTGCTTAGTGCCATGTGTGCTTAACCCGCTGTGCTACTGCCCAGCCCCCAAGCTTCTTTTTTTAAATTTTTCTATTTCATTATTATTATTATTATTTGACAGGATGAAGAGAAATTGAGAGGGAGGAGTAGATACAGAGGGAGAGAGAGAGACACCTGCAGACCTGTTTCCCAGCTTGTGAAGTGTCCTCCCCTCAGATAGGTGGGGCTCAAACCCTCATCCTTATGCATGGTGATATGCATTTTTAACTGGTTTCTTTGCCATTTGGCCTCCTAGAATAAGGCTTCTTCACACGAGTGAGTGCTGGCCTCACCTGGCTTTACCTTGGCACAAGGGAAGCCTGTGACATGGTTTTTATCTGTCAGTGAATCATAAAATAACGCTCACCCTAAGAGATGTCTTCTCTAAAAATAGTATGGTGAATCCTTACATATATAAAAATGACACTGGCATCCTGCAGAGACAGTATAACGGTTATGCTAAAAGGCTTTCATGCCTGAGGTAGCAAAGCTCCCAGCTTCAGTCCCCAGTACCACCATAAGCCAAAGCTGAGTAGTGCTCAGGTTAAAAGAAATAAGGGTAAATGAATAAATGATTATTTAAAAAGTTAGAAAGAGATTATGATCCAGCATTAACACTCTTGCGACTATACACACAGGCCATGAAAACACATAGCTGCACAATAGCCAAGGAGTGGAAGCAACCTAAATGTCCATGGAAAGATGACTGGATTGGGCCAGACTGTGGCACATCTGGTTAAATGCACACTTTATAGTGTGCAAGGACCCAGGTTCAAGCCTCTGGCCCCCACCAATAGCCTTTATGAGTTTGAAGTAGGGATGCAGATGTCTCTCTCCCTCTCTATCTCCCCTACCCTCTCAATTTCTCTCGGTTTCTATCCAATAATAAATAAAACATATTTTTTAAAAAAGATAGCTGACTGGATGATGACTCAATGGAACAGTATTCTATAGTAAAGAATCCTCTGGGACAAGATGGATGCAACTGGAGGTGATTATCCTTCGTGACAGAAGTGAAGAGATAGGGAGTCGAGCCAAGATGGCGACTCAGACACAGAGGTTGGGGTGAACTCCAACAAGCAGTAGCCTGTGACTGGGGATTCTCTGGACAGGACAGGATACTAGGCCATCATCAGCAGGGTGAATAAGGGGTCCTAAGGGTGATATTACTCTTGGGTTAGAAAACAGGAGCCAGGAGGAAAAAGAAAGGAAATCTTTTGATTATGTCTGAGCTCACCCCTTACCACCCACCCCAGAACCAGCCTCCAGGGGCTGGACAGCCACTCCTAGCAGGCTCCCCGCTGAGCTAGTTTCTTTACCAAGATTCCTGGCTCACCAGGGGTGTCATTCCAAGCCTTTTCCTTTCCTTCTGGTTTTTTTTTTTTTTTCAAAGTGGCTGGAGCTCTATTTGAGTGACAAAATATCTGACCAATCAGAGCCTCACCCCTGCCTGGAAAAAGACTACCTGGAGGTTTTTTTTTTTTTTTTTTTTTGGATACTTTTTACAATTGGCTGTTTTGCTCAGGCTGCCTGCAGCCAATCCATCTGGAGCAGTCCAAGCTGCAAACTGTTAGGTTTTTTTTACTCTATTCTATCTTATTATTACTATTATTATATACATGTGACCCTTTTGCCCACTCTTTCTTCAGGCTAACCAAAATTAACTGTTGTTGTTTTTTCCATTGCTAGGTGACCGGGTGTGCTATCCATTGTGAGAGGAACTTATTTCTATCTCTTCCCTCCACTCGCCTTTTTCCCGCCTCCTAGCTAATTCAAAGAAAAAAAATCATTCCTTTCACTGCTCTTTTTTTCTCATTCTAGTCTTCATTTCTTCCTTACTGCTTTTGCTTTCTGAATTCATTGATACTCGTTTGTGAATTATTTTGGAAAAAAAAATCTGACTCAGAGTGGACTCTCTGTGTGTGTGTATGTGTCTCTCTTCTCTACTTCCCTTTCTCGTCTTTCTAGCCCTAGAATTTACAGTAAACAGTATATCTGTACTGCAGGTGGGAATGTAAATTGGTCCAGCCTCTGTGGAGAGCAATCTGGAGAACTCTCACAAGGCTAGACATGGACCATCCATATGACCCAGTAATTCCTCTCCTGGGGTTATACCCCAAGGACTCCATAACACCCCACCAAAAAGAAATGTATACTCTTATGTTCATAGCTGCACAATTCGTAATAGCTAAAACCTGGAAGCAATCCAGGTGACCAACAACAGATGAATGGCTGAGAAAGCTGTGGTATATATACACAACGGAATACTACGCAGCTATTAAGAACGATGAGCCCACCTTCTCTGACCCATCTTGTATGGAGCTAGAGGGAATTATGTTAAGTGAGCTAAGTCAGAAAGATAAAGATCCCACTCATAAACAGAAGTTGAGAAAGAATATCAGAAAGGGAAACTGATATCAGGATTTGACAGAATTTGGAGTAGGGCACCAAAGTAAAAACCCTGGGTTGAGGGTGAGGGTGGATGTTCAGCTTCAAGGGACAGGGGCGGGGGGGCGGGGAGGGTGGATGGGATGGGACACAGTCTTTCGGTGGTGGGAATGGTGTTTATGTACACTCCTACCAATCTGTAATCAGATAAATCACTATTTGATTAATACGAGAGGGGAAAATTGATTGAATTGTCTCAAACTTTTTAAATCACAGACTCTTTTTAATACATAGGCTGAGTCTTTGATATGTTGACTCTCTTAAAAGCTTAGACCAGAGAGAACAGAAGCAACTGGTGGCACAGCTATATACAAATAATCTCAAAGGACATAAATTATGGTGAAGTTGTGTATGATACAGAAAATCCTAACAAAGGGATATTTCAAAGTTAACCCAATTGCCCAATAATGTGATTTGAGCAATAACTATTGTCTTCTTAAATCCTAAGATAGCAGGAACCTCCTGCTTCCTCTATATTTCCCCCAGTCCTGGAACCTCTAGGGTGGGGCTCATTTTCCTGCATGTTTCTCTCAATTCATACCAAATAATATTGCATCCACCGATCCTAACATAATCAACGCAAGGAGTACTACATCAGCATGCTTCACTTCAGACTGTGTCCAGAGACATCAGGCATGAAATGTCAACCTTTCACCCACATTACTCGAGTGAGACCTTTCCTTTCATAGTATTCTCTACTTCCATTCCAGGAGGTTCACTTCCTAACAAAGTCCCAAAACACAGATATAGACCAGGTCCCGTAAGATAGAGCATATGTTCACACATATCCATAAATTAGGGCAAAATATATACCTGAAAACAAAAATACACAATAGTTTGTATTGAGTCAGTATAAAGTTCATAATGAAGTAGTATCTAATTAGACTTAGATATTCTCCTCATCTACTTCCTATTACAGTTCACTCACTTACTCCAAAGCTAACCTCATCAAAGCAAAGACAGCAAAAGCTGAATAAGGGCAAGAGACTGGCATACTTTAATGATGACTCTTTAGTCACTATCAGGCCACTCCATCAGCTGGAGCCATATTTGGAGAGTCCTGAGATTCCTGAACAGACATGATGGGCCTAGACCTCAAATAAATTTCTCTCTCCTTTGTTACCAGTCATCTCTATCAGGAACAACAAAATAGACCCCTTTGTGGGACCCCATAGGACCTTGCCCTCAACTTGGATCAACAACGGTAGAGAATGTTCCATCATCCGAAGGGAGGCTGGATAACATACTCTATGCTACACCTGAGGAAGATGGGTCCTGATATTGAGGCAGCTTGGAACTTTCCTACTCATGACCTTAGAGTGTGAGCTCAGATCTACAGGGATGCAGAGGCCACATAGGCTCCTAAGCTGAATATGGGCCGCAGATCACATCAAATTAATGGGGTTTACAATCAACAATATTTATACCCCTTTCCCATATTTGGGAGCTACTCTCTTCCCTGACCCAGCTTTCTGGTCCATCATCTCCCCAGACAATAATTAGGATCTACCTGCATATCATATTTCAGGCTCAGGAAAAAAAAGACACTAGTATAGCCACAGGCTCTTTGGAATATAACTAAAATATGCCTACTAGCTATCTACAAAACAGAGACCCCCACCCTCAACTCTTCCCCTGAACTATTCTAGCCTCTAGGTCCATGACTGGACAACAAATTGTTTGGCTTTTTATATTAACTCTCTTTTCAACCACCAGATTCCAGATGCTAGCAGGATGCCAACCAGACCAGACTTCCCTGGACAGACAACCCCACCAATGTGTCCTGGAGCTCTGCTTCCCCAGAGCCCTTCCTCAATAGAGAAAGAGAAAGACAGGCTGGTAGTGTGGATTGACCTGTCAACACCCATGTTGAGCAGGGAAGCAATTACAGAAGCCAGACCTTCAACCTTCTGCATCCCAGAAGGACCCTGGTTCCATACTCCCAGAGGGATAAAGAATAGGAAAGCTATCAGGGAAGGGGATGGGATACAGAGTTCTGGTGGTGAGAAATGTATGAAGTTGTACCCCTCTTATCCTATCATTTAGTCAAAGTTTCCTTTTTATAAATAAAAAATAAAAATAATTATCAATTTTAGTATATATATTCAAAAGAAAAAGAAGTGAAGAGATGAATGACTAGATGGCGTAGATCATTTGTAGAATATGGCTAATTGAACAATAAAGATGGAGAAGAGAAAGGAGAAGAAGCAGGAGAGGGAGGAAATGGAGAAGGAAGAGGGGAGGAGAAGGAGGAAGAAAAGGAGGAGGAGGAAGAGGAAGGGGAGGAGGAAGAGAAGAGTCAAACTGTCTTTAAGATTTCAAGAGAGGCCCAGGAGGTGGCGCACCTGCTTAAATGCTCCTGTGACAGTGAGCAAAGACCCAGTTCAAGCCCCCAGTCTCTACCTGCAGGGGGGAAGCTTCACGAGAGGTGAAGCAGGGCTGCAGGTGTCTCTCTGTCTCTTCTCCCTTTCTATCTCCCCCTCCCCTCGCAATTTCTCTGTCTCTATCCAATAATAAATAAATGAATAACTGAAAAAAAAAAGATTTCAGGAGAACTGTGGACAGAAGATGAAGGGCACAGAACTTTGCTGGCAGGTGCACCATAGAATTCTACCCCTATATGTTTATAAACTTTTAAACCATTATTACATCACTCATGGAAATAAAATTAAAAGAAATACTTTCCCAAACTCTTTTCTTTTCCTAGTTCCAGTCAGTCATTATTTCACTGGAGTGGTTCTGAGTCAATGCACCATCATCCCTCTTTATAAAGATGGGGGGGGGGGGCTGTGTCATTTTTTTTCTTTTAACATCATTTTGAATTGGGAACAGTACATTTTGTCTTCATTGCCATTTGCAGCTTAGTACTTGAAATACTCATCCTGGGTGACCTTGAGTTCTATTTTAAGCAGATTTTCCTATGGGGACTAAATTTAGGGTCCTGTCTGTATGTGCTAAAAAAATAATAAATACAGCATTTGGTTACAATTCTTGAGGACCATGACCTAGCATTCCCATTATGATTCATTCAGACTATATGTAAATGGGTGAGAGGACTCTTATTTGGTTGATACTCATTTCACTGCAAAGAAGAAGAAAGAACAAAGGGGAACAGACAGTACAGAGAAAATTACTCCCACAATGCCAGTGGTGGCTTTGCTACCTCAAGTTTGAACATGTTGTCTCAGTGTCTACAAGGACAAAAAGTACAGACGGAAGGAATGCTCAGAAAGCAAGTCCCCCTTGTTATTAAGATAAAAGAGCCACCGTAAGCGGCCCAGATCTTGCTGACTTTTGTTCACAGGAAGGAGGGGTCCAGGGCCAGGTGGTGGCACGCCTGCTTGAGCACACACTACAGTGCACAAGGACTCAAGTTCAAGCCCCTGGTTTCCACCTGCAGAAGGAAAGCTTCACCAAGTGGTGAAGCAGGGCTGCAGGGTATCTTTCTGTCTCTCTCTCCCTCTATCTTTCCCTTCCACTGGATTTCTGGCTGTCTCTAACAAACAAATAAGTTTGTTCTGATAGGGAAAATCCTGGTGATTTTTTTTTTTTTGGTTCCTCCTTATAAATCAATGACATGGCTCCATGAGAGAACATGTCTTTATATGATTCTACCACTTGAAACTCAAGAAAATACACAAATTAATCGTAAGTATCTCAAGCTATAGGCTATAATTAAACACAGCCTGGGGGCTTATGTGGTCTTCTGAGATAAATGTTCCTTATCCTTTAAGTAACAGATACAGTGTCTAAGTACTGTGTGGGAGACTTTATAAAATTTATCTTCTTTACTTTTCTCCAGGAAGTAAGTTTTAAGAACTCCAAACAAATGGAGAAATGTGGATTAATCTACTTACTAAAGGTCAATCTAGTGGGCATTGTTTAATAAGGACTAGAAACCAGGCTCTCTCTCTGTGTGTGTGTGTGTGTGTGTGTGTGTGTGTGTGTGTGTGTGTGTGTGTATTACTGAACCCAAGTTTGATAGGAGTAGTGGAGATCATGCCAGATGCTTCTCCCATGCCCACCAATTCACAAGCAAAAACCCTATTCTTGGGGCTGGGTGGTGGCACACCTGGTTGAGTGCACAAGTTACAATGCACAAGGATCCAGTGCAAGCCCTTGGTCTCCACCTACACAGGCAGAAAGCTTCCAGAGTGGTGAAGCAGTGCTGCAGGTATCTCTCTGTCTTTCTCCCTCTCTCTTTTTAAAATTTTTTAATTGTCTTTATTTATTTCATGGAGACAGCCAGATATTGAAAGGAAGCTGGAGACAGAGAGGAAGAGAGACAGAGAGACACCTGCAGCCCTGCTTCTCCATTTGTGAAGCTTGCTTCCCTGCAGGTGGGCATCACAGGCTTGAACCTGGGTCCTTGTGCATTGTAACATATGCGTTTAGCCAGGTCAGCCACCGCCTGGCCCCTGTTGATCTCCTGCTTCTTCTCAATTTCTGAATATCTCTACTAAAAAGATAAAGAAATTAAAAACGATCTTAAAAAGACTAAAAAATAAAAGAGACTGTGTAATATAATTTTAAAAAAGAATCTTTAGTACCTTCTGCCATGACCTGCTTTTTAAAGAGGGTTCTTTGCAGAAGTGTTCAGTTAGAATGAAGTCAGACTAATGTAGGGCGGGGCTGTCACCACATATGACTTGTGTCCTTTATAGGAAGAGGAAACGTGGACAAAAGCAGCATCCACGGGGGGGGGGGGGATGCCTATGACATCAAAGCCATAACCTGGGGCGATGCTTCTACAAGAGCCTGCAGGACTTGCTGAGCCTGAGTTCCTCAGTTCAATCCCCCGTGCCCTACTTGTCAGAATTATGTTCTGGTTACTTCTCTCCCCCTCTCTCCATATATATGGAAGCAAACAAACAATTAAATCTTTGGCAAAAGAACCATATTTGAAGGAGAGACTTATTTAAAGCAGATTCTCCCTCTGAGTCCTAAAAAGGAACCAGTGCCACGATTCTTTGACTTCTCACTTGCAGCCTCCCGAACTGGGAAGTGATTCATTTCCACTGTTTAAGTTTCCTCTCTCTCTCTCTCTCTCTCTCTCTCTCTCTCTCTCTCTCTCTCTCTCTGTGTCTCTCTCTCTTTAGAGCTTGGTCACAGCAAAGACAGACAGCCAACAGAGTATTGTGTCTAGAGCAAAGTGATACGAGAAACTAGCATCCTTAACATACTCAGAAGAGTATGTTACTCATGTGGAACATTCTCCCTTACGTATTTCAGTGGGGACATTTTTTGGATTTAATTTATTTATTACGTATTGGATTGAGAGATAAGTTGAGAGTGAAGGAGGAACAGAGGAGGAGAGAGAGACAGAGAGACAGACACCTAGAGCAGTGCTTCACCACTCATGAAGGTCCCCTCATGCAGGTAGGTAGGGACCAGGGGGTTGACATTGTAACATATGCACTCAACAAAACTGGGTAATTCTGTTTCTCCTTTTTTATTTCTCTCCCTCCTTCCCTCCCTCCCTCCCTTCCTTCCTTTCTTCCTTCCTTCTTTCCCTCCTTCCTTCTCTCCTCCCTCCTCTTCCTCCTCTTCTTCCTTCTTTTGGCTACTAAAACTTATGAGCAATAACTACAGCTCTCAGTTCAAAAGTCATTATCCAAATCTGCCCACAGCAGCTATCAACATGAGTGAATAAATACACAAGGGGGTAGGAGGTGGATTATGCTTCTCATGCTCTGACTTTCAGAGTTGGTCCACTCACAATTTTTTTCTTCCCCTTGAGTTTTATTGCCCTGGGACCATAATATATTTCTTCTAATCTCATTTTCTGTTTCAAATTGTCTTTAGCCCCAGAAACACATTCAAGTAGAATGTGTTCCACTTTCAGTAGAATGTGTTCTACTTTCAAGTCTTGCCGAGAAAATTTCCTTCTCTAGTAAAAAAAAAAAAAAGAAAGAAAGAAACAAATGTAGGTTCGAAAATAATAGTCTCTCTTGACAGAGACTTGGGTTATGCCCATGGTGAAACAGCGAACGGTCTGTGTGAACTATTACACGGGTCCATGTACATTCAGTCTTCAAAAGTGTATTTGCATTTCAACTAAGGCAGTAAAGAAGGTTGAGAGATGGCTAACCTTTAAAAAACATATATATTCATTTATTTAATTATTTATTTATTGGATAGAGACAGAAAGTGAGAGGAAGGAGGAGATAGATAGATAGGGTGGGAGGAGAGGGAGAGGGAGGCAGAGTGACACTTGGCAGCCCTGCTTCACCAGTTGTGACGCTTTCCCCCTGCAGGTGTGGACTGGCAACTTGAACCTGGGTCCTTGAGCACTGTAACATGTGTGCTCAACTAGGTGCACCACCACCCAGCCCACATGTATGTGTATGTATAAGTATGTGTATATGCATAAGTATGTGTATATGAATTTTTCCTACCAGAGAGATGCTCAGCTTTGGCTTATTGAACCTTGGACCATGAAATCTCAGGCATGTAAATTTCTTGTATAACCATTATATGCTGTTTCCCCAGACTGTTTTTTTTTTTAATATTTATTTCTTCATTCCCTCTTGTTGCCCTTGTTGTTTTATTGTTGTAGTTATTCTTATTGTCATCATTGTTGGATAGGACAGAGAGAAATGGAGAGAGGAGGGGAAGACAGAGAGAGGGAGAGAAATACAGACATCTGCAGACCTGCTTCACCGCTTGTGAACTGACTCCCACGCAGGTGGGGAGCTGGGGGTTCGAACCCGGATCCTCACTCCAGTCCTTGTGCTTTGCGCCACCTGTGCTTAACCCCACTACTCTACCACCGGACTCCTGTTTTTTTTTTGTTTTTTTTTTTTTAACAGTGCACTGCCAGCTCTGGCTTATGATGGGACAGGGTTTTGGACTTGGGACTTTGAAGACTCAGGCATTAGAGTCTTTTGCATAAAAATTAAGCTATCTCCCCACCAGAGATGGCTTACATTGTAGAGTGCCCAACTCCTGTGTATAAGGCCTTGGGTTCAGGCCCAGGGAGAAACTCAGAAAGGTCCCTGGGTGGTGAAGCAGTAGTATGGTGTCTCTCTCTGTCACTTCTTCTGTTCTCTCCTTTTTCACTCTCTCCTTTACTAGAAATAAAAAAAAAACCTGAAAAAACTGGCTCAGAGAGACAGCTCTGTTGTGATATTGCACATATGTGAGTACCCAGCTCTATATTAAATAACAACATCAACAACAACAACAACAACACACACACACACACACACACACAGGAAAGAAAACATAACTAGGAAAAAACCCTATTTATTTCATGCTCAATAAAATATGCCTTACCAACCTGGTGGTGCTGGGCTGTTACTCTTTATTTTAGAAAGAAATATATGGCAGTCAAATGAGTTGTTTTGTTTGGTTTTTTTTGGTTTTTCCTCTTCCAATTAGACAAAAAAATTAACCTTCTGTTGATGGAGACCAGATTTGTTCTGTTTCACTTTTGTTACACATGCCAAGAACTCCAGTGGAGAGGAAATTACACCACCTCCTTGGAATACTGTCCCTGGGAGAATTTTCCTAGTATTCTTGTTTTGATTTGCAAATAAATTTGAGCAAACTTTTTGGCCAAAGCTCTGATCTTTTTCTAGTATTGCAACAGTGTTCAGACAATCATGTAGTAATGCCTTTATGACTGGAGACACAGCCTCTCACTCTTGAGAGTTGCCAGAAACCTGTACAAAAGTGGAGAAGAGAAAATTAAGCTCTTCACACGGAAACACTGTCTTTTAAAAATCTTATTTCCCCAAATTATCTTTATTTCTTGAATAGAGACAGCCAGAAATCGAGAGGGAATGAGGAGATAGAAAGAGAGAGAAAGCGAGACCTACCTGCAACATTGCTTCACTAGTTGCAAAGCTTTCTCCCTGCAGGTGGGGGCCAGGGGCTCAGACCCAGATCCTTGTGCATTGTAACATATGCACTTAACCAGGTGTGCCACCAACCGGGCTCTTAAAAAACATTCAATTGTGACAGATAGCTATGGAGAAAATAAGTAGTGTCTCATCCCTCTAAAATTATTTTGAGACCCTAAATTATTAGATTTATTATTTAAAGTTTTCTTTATCAATGCTAAAAAGGATTTGGAAGTTAAGTGTTTTACTTTATCTTAATGTTATGAGCATGAAGAATTTTTTGTTCCACTGAACCACAGTAGGTGAGATGACTTCCTGTTAATTGTGTATGTTGAGACATCTCTCTTTTCTATCTGTGTACCTCTCCCCTCTTGTCTGTCTCTATCTAATCTAATCTAATATAATCTAATCTAATTTAATCTAACATCTATCTTCTCCAGAAACTTTAGCATCATTTCTGCATCAATTCCACCTTAGGCCAAAGCTGAGTAATGCTCTACTCCTCTCTGTTTTCTTCCTCTTTCATGATAAGTAAATGAATACCCCTAATACATAAGAATTCAGTGAGGGAGATAGCATAATGGTTCTGCAAAAAGATTTCCACACCTGAGGCTCTTATGCCCAAGGTTCAATCCTCTCGTACCACCTTAAACCAAGACTGAGAAGCGCTCTGGTCTCTCCCTCTCTCTTTCCCCCTCCCTCTCTCTCTGTATTTCACTAATGCAAAACAAAACAACTGAAATATATTTTTAAAAGGAATTTAAAATATGGCCTCTGTGTCTACTCAGTGTTATTATGCATGTGTGAAGTCCCAATGTCACTAAACAAATAGCTATAATATTATAATTATTTATTTATTCATTCATTTGATTGAAGATCTCAGATTTTGCATATGTGCAATTTCACTTTTTTTTTCAAAGAGAGAGAGAGAGAGAGAGAGAGAGATTATAGCACTAGAATTTTCCCTACTACCATGGGTCTTGCACGTGGTACTGGGGTTTGAACCTGTACCACATGGAACTTGTACCATGTGCTCATGGCAAGGCATGTGTTATACTCAATGGGCTATTTCTCTGGTTCCTAACATTTTAATTCCCCCCCATTTTGTTGCCCTTGTTGTTTAACATTGTAGTATTATTGCTGTTGCCACTGATGTCATCGTTGTTGGATAGGACAGAGAGAAATGGGGAGACAAGTAGAATACAGTGAGGGGGAGAGAAAGAGAGACACCTGCAGACCTGCTTCACCACCAGTGAAGTGATGACCCCCACCCCCACCCCGCAGGTGGGGAGCCTGGGACTCAGGCTGGATCCTTGCACCAGTCCTTGCACTTCCTGCTATGTGCGCTTAACCCGCTATGCCACCGTCCCATCCCTACAAGTTTTAATTTTTTAAATTAATTTTGTTTGCATCACAGATAACTTTCTTATTATATGCAAATGCATACCTCAGTGGGTGTCAGAACATTTCCTCTGGAAATGTGTTTGCATACTGTTTTGTGCACGCTGATGGCTGATGCTGTCCCCAGCAAACTCCTTGAGGCAAGGATTTGCGACTGTGCTATCAACAGCTCTATCTCTCACAGAGTCCGGATTAGCCAGGTACAAACTGTTTTGGAGATTGTGGAACTTCATTCCTCTCAGCCAACACCCCTCCCACACCCACCCCACATCGAAAGTTTCTGCATTTCTGTTTCCATGTTTCCCTGAATGTGGCCTTTCTAGCCAGACCCATTACTCCTACCACTATAGAAAAGTGGAAAAGTCAAGGCTATTTTTCAATGAAAGTGTCGTCTGCTTTTTTTTTTTTTTTCCACCTTAGAAGATTGGTAGCCACAAAGTCAGGAAGTATGGATCTTAAAAGGTCTCTGAAGGCAAGAGGTGTTGAATAAGCTGTTAAACCAGAGAATTGGGAGTCCTTTGTCATCATCTGGAGAGAGGCATTGATTGATGCTGTGCAGGGCTCCGTATTGGTTTTAGATAAACAAGACAAAGGCAGAGATGGAGTGACTGTAGAAGCCAAGATTTAGAAAAGATGGTTGAATCGGGGAGAGAATGTCAGCAGAATAACAAGGATCTTTGTTATGTCTTTATTGCCTTTCCGTCCGGTCAGACACACAAGAAGCGGCCAGCTCACCCAGCTACCAGCCTCCACTGGTGACCAAGTCCTGCGTTTGTCTGCTGTCCCTTTTCCTTCCCTCTTGCAAAGGAAGGGAGAAAGCAGGAAACCGCATCTCACACAGGGTCACGGGTAGCAAAGGCGACTTTATACAGTTGCATATAGTTGAATTATTTTCGCAAAGTAGTCTTTTTAAGATTTATTTTTTAATAAGTTATTTATTTATTGGACGGTGACAGAGAGAGAATTTGAGAAGGAAGAAGGGAGATAGAAAGGGGGAAAGAGAGGTGATCAGGTTGTAGTGCACCCAGTTAACTGTACATAGTACGATGAGCAAGGGCTGGCACAGGGACCTGGGCTTGAGCTCCTGCTTGCTTTTCCCCTGAGTCTGACATCTGATATGCAGGTGGATCCTAATTATTGTCTGGGGAGGTGATGTCATGGCTGGAAGAAGGACCAGAAAGCTGGATCAGGGGAGAGAGTAGCTCCCAAATATGGGAAAGGGGTATAAATATTGTTGACTGTAAACCCCATCGATTTGATGTGATCTGGGGCCCATATTCAGCTTAGGAGCCTGTGTGACCTCTGCATCCCTGTAGATCTGAGCTCACATTCTGTGGACATCAGTAGGAACTTTCCAAGCTGCCCCAATTTCAGGACCCATCTTCCTCAGGTGTAAGCATAGAGTATGTTGTCCAGCCTCCCTTCAGAGGATGGAACATTCTCTACCGTTGTTGATCCAAGTTGAGGGCAAGGTCCTATGGGGTCCCACAAAGGGGTCTATTTTGTTGTTCCTGATAGAAATGACCAGTAACAATGAAGAGAGGGATTTATTCGAGGTCTAGAAGCTCTTCTACACATAAAAGGACAACATTACAGGGGCCGGGCAGTGACCCACTCTGTGGAGTGCATACATTACCCACGTGCAAAGACTGGGTTCGAGCCCCCGGTTCCCCATCTGCAGGGAGGAAGCTTCACGAGTGGTGAAGCAGGGCTGCAGGTGTCTCTGTCTCTCTTCCTCTCTCTCTTCCCTCCCCTATCAGCTTCTTCCTGTCCTATCAAATATCTATATTTAAAGTACTATGTCATATAGAAGAAAAGTCACTGTTATTTGGTTCACTTTTAATATTTTATGTATTTACTGGATAGAGACAGAGAGGAAATAAGAGAGAATGGGGAGAGAGAGAAAGAGACACCTGTAAGACTGCTTCACCACTTATGAAACTTTTCCATGCACACATCACTAGGTAGGCCACCACTCCACATCTCCATTTGGTTGAGTTTGACCTGTCCAGGTAGGAGATGTACTCCTTCTGGCATCGTTTTTGTGGAAAAGTAAATAGGTGTGGAATCATTTAACCCATGGCCAGAGCTTGCTGTCAGCCCAGGACCTGAAAAAGTAACTTTTCACTTTCAGCTACTCACCTCCTGTCTCCCCACCCTGCCAGCCCCAGATAGTTCATTCGGGGAGTGTCTGGCTGTTTCCTCATCAAGACTTCCTCATCGAGGCTTCCTAGGGGAGGGGCGAGAGATGCTACAGGTCCAAGGTCTTCCAAGATGCTACAGGTCTTCTTCTCCTTCTCCTTCTCCTTCTCCTTCTCCTTCTCCTTCTCCTTCTCCTTCTCCTTCTCCTTCTCCTTCTCCTTCTCCTTCTCCTTCTTCTCCTCCTCTTCCTCCTCCTTCTTCATCTCCTCCTCCTCCTCCTTCTCCTTTTCCTTTCTCCTCCTCCTTTCTTGTCCTCCTCCTCCTCTTTGTTTTATTATATTTGCTTCTACAAAATTGTTTTTTATTTAAGACAAATGAGAGGGAGTTTCACATGAGAGAGAGAGGGGGATTAAGGTGAGGCAGTTCAGAGCATAGAGTTCAAGGGCTCAAACTAGGGACATCAGACATTCAAGTCCAGTGCTATACCGGTTGAACTGTGCCTCCACCCTTCTTAAAGCTTTGCCAGGAACCCCTCCCTTGACATGATTCTACTGGAAACTATGGGGGCCGGGTGGTGGCACACCTGGTTGAGCACATGTATTACAGTGCACAAGGATCCGGGTTCATATCCCCTGCCTCCACCTTTAGGAGGTAAGCTTTACAAGTAGGGAAGCAGTGTTGCAGGTATCTCGCTGTCTCTCTCCCTCTCTATCCCCCACCCTTCTCTGTCAATTTCTGCCTGTCTCTATACAATCAAGCAATAATGACAATAGAAATCATTCAAAGCAAAAGTAATTTCAAAAAAGAACTCATGTTTTGACACCATATACCCATCCCTGTGTGTGAGTCAACAGTCCTACTTGTGAGTGAGCCACAGGTAACACCCCCTTTGCGTCCTCCACTGACACTGAAGCATAAATTCAGGTCTCTCTTAAGTGGATAAAAAAGGGCTTGTTCTGGCTTCCTCAATAAAAAATACACAGACAAACCGACCTGCAAGGCACAAAGTAACCACAGTGCATTTAAAAATGCTGACACAAGGGGGCCGGGTGGTGGTGCGCCTGGTTGAGAGCACATGTTACAATGGGATGGACCATGGTTTAAGCTCCGGGTCCCCACCTGCAGGGACAAAGCTTTGCAAGCCAGGAGTGGTGCAGCGGGTCTCTCTCTCTCTCTCTTTTAAATATTTGTATTTATATACTTATCTATTTATTTATAGAAGCAGAGAGGAATTGAGAGGGCAAGGAGTGGTAGAGAAGAGAGACAGAGAGACACCTGCAGCCCTGCTTCACCACTCATGAGGTTTTCCCCCTGCAGGTGGGGATCAGGGGCTTGAACCTGGGTCCTCTTGCACTGCAACATATGCGCTTAATCATGTGTACCACCACCTGGCCCCCCTCTCTCGACCTTTCAATTTCTGGCTGTCTCTAGCCAATGAATAAATAAATATAATAAAAAAATTAATGCAGGTAGAAGCAAAAATACCACCGACTAAGGAACATATTGTTAAACTCCAGCTGCATATGTACCCATAAGTGGACAAACCATCTCATGTTTCATCGCCTCAAACTGAACAAAGCTCAGCAGCAGGATGTATTATCTTTTATAGTATCTGGAATTGAGCCTAAAATAAAAAAGCAATTCTTCTGTTTCCATCCCCGAAGTCTTATTTATTTATTTATTTTTTTCCTGAGGAGAAATCAGTCAATATGGTGCCCTGTTTACTCCCTGAGGCGTTTCCTCCAGTGCCCTCACCTCCTGACCTAAACTCTCTGTCCTTCTTCCTTCAAGCTCCCAGATTTCCTCGGAGGTTTCCCCACAAAACAACACAAGACCATCAGCCACTGAACCTTAAAGTCCTGGTCTCTGGGGATGTGAATGCTTCGTTTCTCTACCCAATAGAATAAACGTCCATTTGGGAAGTCTTCACACACTACCGATAGAAACAAAAGAAATCAAATGCGATGTCTTCTTGATAATGTTCAAATGAGAGTCCCTTTCCCTCCATTCCTCTCTCTCAGTGAAAAATATCCCCTTAGAAATTGTGAAATCATTCCTGGGTGAGGCCTTGACCTCGCTACGTAAATAAATCAGAATAGCTACATAATTTCTGCAATGTCTCTAAAGTAGAATCATTTCTGTATCTGAGAGCAGATATTATTTAATGTGTTAGTATCAATATTGTAAAAATAATATCTAATATGCACATCGTGTAGGATCTTATAAAGGTAAAGCAAACATTAAAGCTTTCCATTTCATTCATACCCTGACAAAAATAATTTCTTTATCCTGTATTTTTTTTATTTAGTTGGTCTGCCTCTGTGTATACATCTGTAGTTCTCACAGAATTTTTTTAGTTCTTTTATTTTTTATTAATAGTATGTTTCAAGATTGTAGGATGTATAGTGTATAACTCCACACCACACTCACCCCCAGAGTTCCCTGTTCCCACCCTCTCACCTCACAAAGATAACCATGGGAGTTCTCACAGGTCTTACAAATAGTTTGCTTGCTTCTGATTTCTGTCTGTTTTTGGTTTTGTTTTAGTTCATGCATATCTGATATCTAGATTCCACATATGAGTGAAACTATCTGGTAGCTGTCTTTCATCTTTTTATTTATTGTTGTTAAAATTTTCGGAGGCTCTTGCCGGCCTGGCTTGCTTCACGGCGGGTAACAGAGACGCGGAGACAACGGCTGGGCAGGGAAGCTGTATTTCTTTATTCAGGAACAACGATTCACAAACTAAACCAATCACCAAACAGAACTCTGCTGTCTCATTGCAGCGGCACAAGCACTCTCTTACTCTCGAACTCAGGAACTCTCCAACTCTGGAACTCTGGAACTCTCGTACTGGGGAACCCTCTGAAACTCTGACACACTGGAACTCTCTCTTACTCTGTAACCCTGAAACTCTTAAACTCAGGAACTCAGGAACTCTCCAACTCTGGCACTCTCGAACTCAGGAACCCTCTCCCGGGGTTCCTTGGGGCGGGGCCAAGCAGGCCCGCGAAATTAATAGGACTCATCCAATTCTCTTGGCGGGAGAGGGCTAGAACCAACCAATGTAAAGCATACAACAGTCCTGTATGAAAATTTTAACAACAAATGGCACCCACGTGGACCTGACCTGCGCATCTCTCAGATAAGTAAAGACAATTTGGCTACCTATGCACTATGGCCTTCTCTTCTGCTTGTGAAGAGATCTCCAAAGGCCTCTGCTCTTTCTTCACGAGACTGTTTTGCTGTTTCTGGAACATTTATCTCTGGACCACTCTGTGGTTTCCACTCGCTCGGGCGAACTCAGAACAGCCAGCGGGAAGAGCCAGCGGGCAGGAGGCGAGGCGCGGAGCTGCTGTTTCCACCTGGTTAAACAGCCAGCCAGCCGGCTGCGCCCAGACAACCCCACGCACCGCGCCCGCAGCCCCGCAGCCCCGCAGCCCCGCAGCCCGCAGGAGCCCGACGCCAGCACACAAAAGCCCCAGGAGCCCAATGCCAACATGCAAGAGCCTTCCGAATTTTAACAACAATTTATTTTTCCCTTTCTCTCTTCCTTCCTTCCTTCCTCCCTTCCTTGCTTCCTTCCTTCCTTCCTCCCTTCCTTGCTTCCTTCCTTCCTCCCTTCCTTGCTTCCTTCCTTCCTCCCTTCCTTCTTTTTGCTTCCAGGGTTATTTCTGGCGTTTGGTGCCGGCACTATGAATCCACTGCTCCTGGAGTCCATTTTTTCCATTTTGTTGCCCTTGTTGTCATTATTGTTATGGTTGCCATTGATGTTGTTTTCAGATAGGACAGAGAGAAATCCACAGAGGAGGGGACGACAGAGAGGGGGAGAGAAAGACAGACACCTGAAGACCTGCTTCACCACTTCTGAAGCGACACCTCCCCTGCAGGTGGGGATCTGGGGGGCTTGAACCAGGATCCCTATACTGATCCCTGCGTTTCACACCAAGTGTGCTTAACCCACTGCACTACCACCCGACCCCCTATTTATTTTTCTAATCATTACTACCTCCAGTCCTATTCATCACCCCCCCCAAAGGACACAATATCATCTTTTCTGATGGCAGAGCAGTATTCCAGGAAATATGTATCCCATAACTTCTTTAGCCAGTCAACTGCTGATGGGTCTCACAAGATGACACACGTTAACAGATTTGTGGATTCTGGGCTCAGATCTGTACTCACTTCATGGTATCTGTCCCTGGTGAGATAGTTGATCGGGAAAGGTGCCTGATCTGCCAGATTCATAATCAGGTTGGAGGCCCCTACGGGAAGTTTTGGTGCTGTGGTGTCTCTGTCTCTCTTTTCTCTGTCTTTCTTTGTCTAAAAAACTATCCCTGACCAGTAAAGTCTCAGAGAGGACAACAACAGCAAAAGCAAGGTGTTCTATAGTCAATATGTGTTTGCTAGTTCTCTTTTTTGCCAGAGCACTTCTCAGCTTTGATCTTTGCTGCCTCAGGCATGACCATCTTTTTTTTTTTTTTTTTGCATAACCATTCTGTTATCTCTCCAAACCCCCTAACCCCCACAACCATTTATTTACTTATCTATTGAATAATGAGAGAGAAATTGAGAATGAAGAGGGATATACAGAGGAAGAGAAAGAGAGAAACATGCAGCATTGCTTTACCACTTGTAAAGATTCCCCCCCCACAGGTGGTGACCAGGGGCTTGAACCCAGGTCTTTGTGCAATGATTCAGGTGCACCACCACCCGGACCCTCAGCCTTAGTTCTCTTAGCCATTAAATGAGGGCAGTATAGCTTCCTAGTAGAACTGAGGTGAGGTGGAATTAGGGCACTTAGAGAAAAAAAAATAAGAACAATACCTTTTCATGCACAGTATACTGCTATTTTGAGACACTGACAGGTTTAAGGAGGTTAGAAATCTCCCTGGTTTGTGCTATGTGTTCACAGTTGCCTCCATCTGTTCTGTCATCCCTCTAAGTATTCACCCATTTTCCCAACAAGCCATTCCATTGTGAATATTGTCTGCCAGGCCTTGCTTGATACTTGGAATAAAAATGAGTAAAAGCTATGAACTGATTATGCCTCCCAAGACCCAGAACTTGAAGCTCTGGCCCCGAGCATGACTACATTTAAAAATAGGACCCGATTCCCTTCATGAAAATGGGCGTGGAAGTGTTTCAGTTCTTTCCCTTTCCCAGTCATGACATCACCTCCTCATACAATAACTTGGATCCATCTGCATATCAGATTTCAGGCTCAGAGAAAAAAAAAACTAGTATAGTTACAGACCCTTTGAAATATAACTAAAATATGCCTACTAGCTATTTCTATCTACAAAATGGAGAACCCCCCCAACACTTCATCTGCACTATTCCAGCCATTAGGTCCATAATTTGTTTGGCTTTGTATGTTAACTCTTTTCAGCCACCATTTTCCAGATGCTAGCAGGATGCTAACCAGACTTCCCTGGACAGACAATCCCACCAATGTGTCCTGGAGCTCTCCTTCCCCAGAGTCTCATCCTACTAGGGAAAGAGAGAGACAGGCTGGGAGTATGGATTGACCTGTCAATTCCCATGTTCAGTGGGGAAGCAATTACAGAAGCCAGACCTTCCACCTTCTGCATCCCACAATGACCTTGGGTCCATACTCCCAGAGGGAGAAGGAATAGGAAAGCTATCAGGGGAGGGGATGGGATGGGATATGGAGATCTGGTGGTGGGAACTGTGTGGAGTTGTACCCCTCTTATCCTATGGTTTTGTTAATGCCTCCTTTTTTAAATAAATAAAAAAGAAAGTATTTCAGAAAACGTAACACATAACAAAATTATCAAAAGAAGTAAACAAGATTGTTGCTGATTTTTATCAGTTCTTATGATCCCTGCGCCCAAGGAATAGGTGGCAGTCACCAAGTTTGGCAAAGGGAGAGGGAGAGGGAGAAAGAAATTGAGGCTTTACAGAAGTTTTTTTTTTTTTTTTTTTTAAGGAGCAAATGTGTTAATTTACCTTAGACTTATATGCAAATTAAAAAAAACTATTAACAAGATACAGTATTCTTTTTCTACCTACAGGCCAAGAATATTTAATAAATTTACAACAAAAGAAAAGCTCTTAGAAGTTGAGCAGTGGCACACCTGGGTAAGAGCACACAGTACTAAATGCAGTGATCACACAAGAATCTGGTCCGGGGCGGGGGCACACTTCATAAGCCATGAAGCAGGTCTGCAGGTGTCTCTCTTTCTCTCTCCCTCTCTATCTCCACTCCCCTTCCCCCAAGTTCTCTCTGTCCTACCCAATAAAATGTAAAAATTGACCAGCAGGAGCAGTGGATATGAAGTGCTGGCACTACCAGTAGAGGCAAAAGAGAGAGAAAGAGAGAGAGAGTGAGAGAGAGCAAGAGAGAGCGAGAGAGAGAGAGAGAGAGAGAAGTTCTAGATGACATAAAAACAATCATAAAAAAGGAGAAAATGGAATGGAATCAGTCTACTTAATATCAAGACTTATTGACAGTGATAATAACCAAGACTGTGATAGAAGGAAAGACAGACATAAAGAAAATATATAACACAGAACTACAAACCCTGACCCACAAACTCTAACCAATGGGTTCTTACCTAGAACTGCGTACAAACACACACACACACACACACACACATACACACATACACACACACACACACACACACACACACAAAGTCCAAATGATTTTGACAAATGCACAAAAGGAATTTAATGGAGGAAAGATGGCTATTTCCATAAGGGGGACCAGATTAGTTGCATATCCGTAAGCCATAAAAATGTCCTAAGTACGGGAGCCAGGCGGCAGCGCAGCAGGTTAAGCGCACGTGGCGCAAAGCACAAGGACCGGCATGAAGATCCCGGTTCGAGCCCCCGGCTCCCCACCTGCAGGGGAGTCACTTCACAGGCGGTGAAGCAGGTCTGCAGGTGTCTGTCTTTCTCTCCCTCTCTCTGTCTTCCCCTCCTCTCTCCATTTCTCTCTGTCCTATCCAACACGATGACATCAGTAACAACAACAATAACTGCAACAACAATGACAAACAACAGGGGCAACAAAAGGGAAAATAAAAAAATACTAAAAAAATAATTTTAAAAAAATGTCCTAAGCACAAGGATTGGTGCAGGGATCTGGGTTCGAATCCCAGGCTCCCCACCTGCAGTGGCGTGAATGCTTCACAAGTGGTGAAGCAGGTCTGCAGGTATCTCTCTTTCTCTCTCTCTAGCTCTGTTCCCTTCCCATCTTGGTTTTTCTCTGCCCTATCAGTAAAATGGAAAAAAATAGCCACCAGGAGCAGTGAATTCTTAGTGCTGGTAATAACCCTAGAGGCAAAAAATAAAATAAATAATAGAAAAGAATTTTCTATATCTTCATTGCATCAATGTTAATAGGTTCATGATGATACCATAATACGGTTTTATAAGAAGTCACAATTGGGAGAAGCTAGTTAGAGTATAGAGGATCTCTGTTTTATTTTTCTACAGTTCTATGTAATTCTATAATTCTCTCTAAACAAACTATTCAGACACGTGAATGGCATTTAAAACTCACTGTGTACTTCAAGGAGAACGTAAGACTCCTGGAATGGATTCGAGTCACCACTAGGTGTGCTGCCACCTCTGGCTTCGTGTTTTAAACATCCCATTACCGGAGAGACATTAGACACAGATAATTAATGAAATCAATCACAATTAATTCTTGTAGTGTTCATACACACGCTCAGTATATATTTCCTGAGGAGTTTCAGTCTCATTTGACATTAATGAAGATGGAAGATAGTAGGAGGATTCTGAGTGTCTAAAATCGGAGACACCAACAGAACCCATAAGAAGGTGCCTTTTGTCACAGAAAGGTACTTGTGGCTGAAAAGCAAGCCTGGAAAGTGGCTCACTAGAATCCATCCATCATGGTGGTGGACGTTATGTGACTTGAATAGGCACACACATAAAGTAACCATACTATTTGGTCTTGGTTTCCCTAGGACTAGGGGTGGCTACATTATGTTTCCTGGCATTCTGCATTTGTTCTGGGGTGTGTGTGTGTGTGTGTGTATGTGGGTTTCTTAATTAAGCTTGCTTAGGTAGATTTGAAAGGTTGCGTTTCAGTAGGGTCAGTCTTGAGAAGTGCATACTCTCTTCTGACTTCCATTCTGGCAGAGACACAGAACCACTACACATGCTATTCTAGAAAACTTCCTTCCTCCTTTAGAAATCACCATTGACCTCTTTCGCCATGTCCACATTGCCTTTGTCGGTTTGCTTGACTTTCTAGAGTTTCAATATACAATTGAAGCAGTTGTGTTTTGTTTATTAAGTTGTAGAGATACTGACTGAAACAAGCATGACACCACTGTGCGTATCAGTTAGAATGGTCAGAGTCTACAACACCAACATCAAATACTGGTAAGAATGTAAAACAATAGGAGCTCTTAGATGCTGCTCCCCCAAAATGACAAAACTTGGGTTGTAGCTCACAAAATTAACTCAGAATGGGTCCTCATGTCCAAGACTCACAAATCACTACAGTGGCAGCACAGGGGCGCATGACGTCTTCATCACTGGGTGAGTCAGTGCTTATTTCTTTCTTTAGTAATGTAATTGGTTTGCACTACTCTGCACATTCCATGTTCAAGTCCAGATGCCACATGAGGAGTCTCATGGCCCTGAAGAAAACTATGGTGCTGCCGCGTCTGTTGCTTTTTCTCTCAAAGAAAAAGTGACCTGAAGCAGTAAAAGTGTCTGTTTGGAGTCCTATTCAGGACTGTTTGGAGTCTTGAATGAGGGGCCTTGTGCATGGTAACAGGTGTACTAAACCAGGTGTGCCACCACCTGGTCCCTTATAGAGATATTTCTACACTTTTCTGAGTTAGAATGGTTATTATCAATAGGTCAGGAATTAACAAGTATATGGAGAAGCTGAGACATCTATCACAATTCCACTCACAGCTTTTGCTCCTCAAGAAAAGTCAAAAGCACACATTCACTCAAAGATTCACACGCAAATGTTCATACCTGTGCTATGGAATTGCATGGGAGTCCCACACTGGAAATCAAATGGCCTGGTCTTGTAATGATCAAATCCTTGCACAGAGAATTCAGTCATAAAAGGGATAGGATATTAATATGCCCCTCAGGATACCAGCATTATTAGTTCATGATACCAAGAGAAAACCATCACTTCACCTTAGGCTAAGGCATTTCTCTCTGCCTTGACAGCCCCCAAATTCTTTCTATATTGCTCTTTTGAAATTAGAGAAAATGTTAAGAGGGCTAGATTTCTGTCTTTTTGTTTGCTCTTCACGAATTATTAATACTGCATGCTGCTAAAATTCATCTAAATACTTAAACAGTCCAAGGCAAACACCTTGTAGTGACCGTGAATTAGAAACATCAAAATATAAGGCTAGGCGGTGGCATACATGGCATAGAATACTAGAATACGTGTAAGAATGTTCAAAGACTCGGGTTCAAGCATGCTGTTCCCACTTGCTTGGGCGGGGGGGGGGGGCGGGGGGGATGGTAGGGTGAACTTCAGGAGTAAGGAAGCAATGCTACAGGTGTCTTTCTCACCCCTTATCTCCATTTCTCTCTGTCTACATCCAAAATACATACTTAAATAAAGAAATGATTTTTTTCCTCCCTCCCCCACATTTTATTTGATAGGACAGGGAGAAATTGAGACAAGGAGAAGGAGACAGAGGAGAAAGAGAGATACTTGCAGACCTGCTTCACTGCTTATGACGTTTCCTCCCTGCAGGTGGGGAGCAGGGGGCTGAAAACCCAGATCCTTGCATGGGTCCTTATGCCCACTCCCCCATAAATATTTTAAATAATTTAAACAAAAGAAATGCCGACCGGACCTCCCTAGGCAGACGACCCCACCAATGTGTCCTGGAGCTCCGCTTTCCCAGAGCCCCAACCCACTAGGGAAAGAGAGAGACAGGCTGGGAGTATGGATCGACCTGCCAATGCCCATGTTCAGCAGGGAAGCAATGACAGAAGCCAGATCTTCCACCTTCCGCATCCCACAATGACCCTGGGTCCATGCTCCCAGAGGGAGAAGGAATAGGAAGCTATCAGGGGAGGGGATGGGATATGGAGTTCTGGTGGTGGGCATTGTGTGGAGTTGTACTCCTCTTATCCTATGGTTTTGTCAGTGTTTCCTTTTTATAAATAAAAGTAAAAGGTAAAAAAAAATAATAATAAACATTGAAGAGGCTAAAAAAAGAAATAATATCAGACACACTATGCCTCAGTAAGTGTAAGAAAGCATATGAAATATATAATTTACATATAACTAAGGGAAAAATACTCCCCATTAAGTTTTGACATCCCCTCAGTTCCAGGACATAATACACTATGGAAAATGGCTGGTTTTCAGATCAGTGACACTTTCCTTGCTTTTTCATCTTCCCCCCAAATACATATTCTTAGGTTCACTCTTCCACAGGAACACCATTTGGAGCCGATGATGATGGTGCTCTTAGCTTCAGGTGACTCCAATTGACACAGGTGTTTTCCATTCGTAAGCAAAAGCCAAAGCAAAGGCCATTGGAGTATTGGATTTCAGTTTATAGTATTTCAATTTGTAATTGGAAGGACCATCTTAATCTACATGTTTCAAAACAGCAGTGTCTGTCTGTCCTTTCCATCAGTCAATGTAATGCTATAAGAATAGGATTTTCAGTGTGTTACCGGGGTGACCCATTCAGCCGGATCCATTCAATTGGTATTGGTGATAAAATTATTATTTAATTACTGTCAGTTCTGCCTCAAATATTGCTGGTGGGGAATCCAAGCACACTGACAGTGGAATGTAATTTATTAATCAATTCCAAAGTACTGCTCAGCTAAGCATAATTTTACCAATTAAGATAAATTAACAACTAAACTTAGAAGGGTATGTCTGTAGTGCAAGGATTTTGACCTCACACAGAGCACTATGATATTCCTGACCAGCTAAATACAACTGTTGTTATTTTTCCCCCTAGAAGAAGAAAGCTCAAATAATATAGGAAAGAAGAAGATGAAGGAGGAGGAGGAGGGGGAGGAGGAGAAGGAGAAGGAGGAGAAGAAGGAGGAGGAGGAGGAGGAGGAGGAGGAGAAGGAGGTGGAGGAGGAGGAGAAGGAGGAGAAAGAGGTGAAGGAGAGGAAGGAGAAGAAAAAGGAGGAGAAGGAGGGGAGGAAGCTTTTCTTTAGTGCTACCTCTGAATAGTTATAAGCTTTCCTTCCTTGTACATTTCTCTGCTGAGTTTTGTATGAATCTTGGGTGTTTGTTTAATATTCATAACTATCCTATGTAGAAGCTGTTTTTATTATCATTGGGTTGTCAGAAAAAGTCATGATATATTTTTTCTAAGATTTTTCTTTTTTTTTTCTTTTTGCCTCCAGTGTTATTGCTGAGGTTCAGTACAGGGAGAGAGAGAGAGAGAGAGAGAGAGAGAGAAGCAGACACCTGCAGACCTGTTTTACAGCATGTGAAATGATCCCTCTGCAGGTGGAGAGCCTGGGGCTCGAACCGGGATACTTGAACTGGTTCTGTGCTTTATACCATGTGCACTTAACCCAGTGCACCACCACCTCCTTTTTTTTAAAATTTCTTTTGTTTAATATTTATTTATTTATTCCCTTTGTTGCCCTTGTTGTTTTATTGTTGTAGTTATTATTATTGTTGTTGTCGTTGTTGGATAGGACAGAGAGAAATGGAGAGAGGAGGGGAAGACAGAGAGGAGGAGAGAAAGATAGACACCTGCAGACCTGCTTCACCGCCTGTGAAGCGACTCCCCTGCAGGTAGGGAGCCGGGGTTCGAACCGGGATCCTTATGCGGGTCCTTGTGCTTTGCGCCACCTGCGCTTAACCGCTGCGCTACAGCCCAACTCCCCTGGCCTCCTTTTCTATGATTTTTTTCTATGCAAAAAAAAAAAAAACCAACATATCGATGACTTTTCTTTCTTTTTTTTTTTCCTCCAGGGTTATTGCCGAGCTCGGTGCCTGCACCATGAATCCACCGCTCCTGGAGGCCATTTTTTTCCCCTTTTGTTTCCCTTGTTGTTGTAGCCTCGTTGTGGTTATTATTATTACCACTGTTGATGTTGTTCGTTGCTGGATAGGACAGAGAGAAAGGGAGAGAGGAGGGGAAGACAGAGAGGGGGAGAGAAAGACAGACACCTGCAGACTTGCCTCACCGCCTGTGAAGCTACTCCATTGCAGGTGGGGAGCCGGGGGTTTGAACCGGGATCCCTCGCCGGTCCTTGAGCTTTGCACCACATGCGCTCAACCCACTGGGCTACCACCGGACCCTCTATCATGATAACTTTTCTGACAACCCAATAAGAGTATGGTTGTTGTCAGTAGTAGTATTCTGCCCCTGAGTCATGGCTGGGACTTAATGCCTGCCAGTATGATGACTCCACCACTCCCTGCAGTCATTTTTAAATTCTCTCTTTTTGGATACAGACACAGAGAAGCAGAGATGGAAGGAGGGAAGGGGGGAGGGGAGGTAGATGGGGCGGGCACTGCAGCACTGCTCCAATGCTTGTGAGCTTCCTCCCTGCAGGTGGAGACTGGGAACTTGAACCTGGGTCCTCAAGCCTGGGAACATGTGTGCTCACTGGGTGTGCCACCACTTGGCCCCTTCTAATTTATTAAAGAAAAGAAGAAGTGGAGACCTGGAGTGGTGAAAGGAACTGACTGTGGAAGTAAAAACCAGCATGTGATAAAGGGAAACTCCGGATCCCTGCAGCCTGACTTCAGAGCCCCCCTACTCTGTGCTGAATTGGGAATGTGCACTCTCTATAATAACAGAAATTATGCACGTCAGTGGGATTTGTATAGAGCGCATGGCTACGCCAAATGTGAGCAGAAGAGGCTGATTCTAACAGATCATCACCTTGGTGGTTTCTCAGATCCCTCTCTCTTCCTGTTTACGAAGGTTAATTACAGCCCTTTCTTGTGAGGTGCTGCAGGAGAATGTCTGAGGCAGGTCTGTCTGTTACACTCCCACCTTCCCTCCAAGAGCACTGTGTTCATCTAACCTCAAGAGCCCTGCCCTGTAAATTGAAACCAGAGTGCCAGGAAACATGAAAAATAACACAGTGACAATAGACTGTGTGTGGGCTCATAATCACAGACTTGAAGTATCTGGGCTGTTGGATTACTCTGCGGATGATGTATTAGACATCTGCCTGTGAGGAGTGTGACTCAGTTTGGGAGGTGCGGAGGGAGGCTGAGGCTAAAACACGTCTCCCATAGTGTCTGGTTCATCAAGGGGCATTCTGCAAAGACTTGGGAAGGCCATGATCTCAAGTAGATTATTGGGGCAATATGGCTGATGTTTGTCCAAACTGAGGACTTACATAGACTTTCTAAAGCCTCTGAGAGTTTTCTTCCTTTATAAGCCACACCTATGTCTACTACCACTCTTTTTTTTTTTCTTTCCTCCCTTCCTTCCTTCCTTCCTTCCTTCCTTTCTATCTTTCCTTCTTTCATTCTCCATAGGGAAACAAAGGTGTTAACTTTCTTCTCTTTAGGTATTGTCCAAATTCCTTTCCTCTCACTGACAAGGGTCAAAGCAAAGGTTCCTGGTCACAGAAGTTCTGGGTCCTAATCGCTTAACAACTGGACTGGCTTTCCCCAAACATCTATGTCCCTGGCATTGGTGGGAAGGGTCCTGGCATCTTCCCAGCACCTAGAGTTGTGAGGGCAACTGAAGTCCCAAGCTGATGGTACAGGACAGCCCTTCCCAGAACCACAGGAAGGATGCTAGGGTTACTTGATCTGATCATCCTAAATTCAGATCACATTCTGACACCAACATTGAAGGAGAGAGACTCCTCAGATACTTTCTCTGACAGAGATTCCTCCAGTAACCATCTTCGTTTCCAGAGGAAACCTTATCTTTGGTATGGGATTTCCCAATTTGAGATGTGTCCCTTGAAGTTAGAGAGAACTCTATGAACATTTGTCCCAAATCACAGTTCTTACCCAAACAAACAATTAGAGAGGTGCCAGGTAGTAGTGTACTCAGCTGAGCATAGGTACTGCCCCATACAAGGACCCAGGTTCAATGCCCTGGTTTCCACCTGCAGGGGAAAAGCTTCATGAGTAGTGACGCAGGGCTGCAGGTGTATTTTTGTCTCTCTCCTTCCCTATCTCTTCATTCCTCTTGATTTCTAACAGTCTCTATTCAATAAATAAAGATAATACAAGAGTGATGACTCAGTAACACTCTTTCCTAAGCAGAAAATAATGGCTTTGGCGACAGAATTAAACTGGAGGTGTTTCTTGATAGAAAGGGGGAGGGGCAAGGACTTTATTAGCAAAAGAAAAGTTTGTTTTAAGCCCCCCCAGGGCAGGGGGTGGTCTTATCAGGTGGATAACTGCACTAAAGGTGGCCAGGAAATTCCAGACCATTTTGTTTAAAACTACTACCTTGGGAAGGGGCTTGGGGGCTGGACCTGCAGCTAAATGGTTTTGCTGTCTTGGTTTGATGAAGTAGGACTTTTAGACTCCATCTTGGGGATACTCTCTCCTATGTAACAAATGAATCCCTGGAGTTTTCTGCAAATTCAGATACAATCTAAGGGCCAGTGAAAGAGGTCACTTGGATAGGGCACTGCTTTGCCCTGTGCGAGACCCAGATTCCAGCCCAGTTCACACTACATTGAAGGAAAATTCGGTGCTGTGGTCTCTATCTCTCTCTCTGCCTATTACTACATATTAAAAAAAGGCAAAAGACATAAAAATAAACTATGACCTATTAGCCCATCATAATCTTCCACTTAATATTAAAACAGAGAAGAAGGATCAGCAGGAGGGCCTGCCCAGGGCCCCAGAAATAGGCCTAAGGGTCAGTCCCCTGGGGTTGCTGGCCAGTTCACAGATACCACTTTGGAAGAATCATGAAAGACTCCTTCAGTCATGTGCACACACTTTACTTCAAAGAAGTGAGGTAGATAGCTTGCAAGAACAGATGTTATCAATGCAGTGCAAATTGCAAAGTTCACTGAGAGGGGCCGGGTGGTGATGCATCTGGTTGAGTGCAGATGTTACAGTGCACAAGGACCCAGGTTTGAGCCCCCGGTCTCCACCTGCAGGGGGGAAGCTTTGCGAGTGGTGAAGCAGGATTGTAGGTGTCTCTCTCCCTCTCTGTTTCCACCTACCCTCTTGATTGCTGACTGTCTCTATTAACAAATAAAGATAAAATATAAATATATATTAAAATGCAAATAAATAGACAAAAACAAAGGCCATGGAGAGTGTGGCCCTCTCTCTGGGTTTTCTTTCTTATTTTATCCTCAGGCCTAGTTCCCTCTAGATTCAAATTTTCACTGGCTCATTGAGATTATCCACCATTATTGGACTTCTGCTTTCCAGGTGTGTCTACTTTTCCAAAGTCTCTCCAATAGTGCACACTCCTGGGGCCTGGTGGTGGCACCCCTGGTTGAGCACACATGTTATAATGTGCAAGGACCCGGGTTCAAACCCCCAGTCCCTACCTGCAGAGGGAAAGCTTTGCGAGTGGTAAAGCAGTGCTGGAAGTGTCTCTCTGTCTCTCTCCCTCTCTATTATTTCCTTCCCTTTTGATTTCTGGCTGTCTCTATCCTACAAATAAATAAAGAAAAAAAATATATATATATCACATTACTTCCTAGTGCTCTCTTAAAACTCTCCCCCTCTCATGTGGGAAACAGATGGCCAAACAAACAAAACCCAAAATGGCCATAGTCTCAGATAGTCCTGGCTGAACTGGGATTCAAGATCCCCTAGCCCTCAGATTCCCCTAATAGGATGAAAAGTATTTTAAACAGAAACAATAAACAAGCAACCCTACCACAAAATCAAGCTAATGAACCACCAAATGAATGGGTTACAAGAGCTGCTTTGGGGTTTTGTTGTTGTTGTCGTCTGTTCTTTTTAATTCTCTCTGTGGAAGCAAAGGTGCTAACTTCCTATTCAGGTGTTGTCCAAATTCTCTTTCCTCTCACTGGCAAGAGCCACAAATAAAGGTTCCCGGTTACAAGAGTCCTGCGTCCTGATTTTGCACAGTGATTCTCCATGTCTCTTAAAGACAATCGGGCTTGAAGTATTGCAGTTTATAGTTTATCTCCCTATAAAAGTCACTTTAGATAATGGCATGTCCTATTTTTGATACCCCTGCCTGAATGTCCAACGGCATCTGGGTCCTAGCCCTTCTTTACCTCTTTCAGATGTCTCCATAGACAAGAAGATGTAAATGAGAGTTAATAACCCTCCAGCGTGCTGATTTCCTGCTCCTATAAACTACAGCCTGCTTTCCTACTGAATTTTGCAACAAGGGAAAACAAGATTCCCTCCTGCAGATGTGAGGACAGAGAGACACACCTCTCTGCAGATGCACTTAGGCTTCTTGCAGTTGTATGCTAGTACCTGCAGATGTGAGGACAGAGAGACACACCTCTCTGCAGATGCACTTAGGCTTCTTGCAGCTGTATGCCAGTACCTTTTTACATGCAATTTTACTTCATTTTGTCTTTAAGGTTGTGCCTGAGGTTAGTTTAAAAGGTTAGTTAAATGTTAATGGATGTTAATGCTGCAATTAAATTGTTAAATCAATTGAAAACGGTGGCTCCATCTCTATCTGCCTTAGTGCCAGCCCGAGCTGCACTGGTGTATAAATTAAAAGCTGTAAATCTAGTGAAGTCTAATTAGAGACCAAATTTCTCATTTATCTTATTTTCACAGGACTGTAAGCACTGATAGATAATCAACAAAGGGCTAAAACTTTTTAACATTAAAAAACTATTTTATCTATTTCCGGATTCAGGTGACTGATTATAATTCAGGTCCAATTACTGCAAAAGGTCATATGTGAAATGAAGTTCCGGCAGACTCTCTGAAGTTTTATTTTGCCCATTTGCATACAACCTGGGTCCAGCCCCATCCCCAAAAAAGCAAATACAAATACACGATTCAAGTCCAAATCTAATGAAATCTTCAAGCAGTCTTCTGAGCAGTGTGCTTCACAGACCATGGCATTAACCCAAAGGAGCCACGATGGATGAAAGGGACAGGTGGAAAATTAGTTGGGGAACAGGCAAAACTTTATGAATGTCTAAGATGAGAATCTGTCACTGTTGCTAAAAAATAATAAAATAAAAGGAAAGAAATTTTTCATTGCTGTTTTAAATTGGTTATTATCATATTATCTTACCCAACATCTGAAAACATTCATTTTAAAAAGTTCAAATGAGGGAGTTGGGAGTCTGGCGGTAGCGCAGAGGGTTAAGCACAGGTGGCGCAAACACAAGAACCAGCCTGAGGGTCCCGGTTCGAGCCCCCAGCTTCCCACCTACAGGGAAGTAGCTTCACAGGCTGTGAAGCAGGTCTGTTGGTGTCTATCTTTCTCTCCCCCTCTCTGTCTTCCCCTTCTCTCTCCATTTCTCTCTGTCCTATCCGACAATGACGACATCAATAACAACAGCAACAATAATAACTACAACAATAAAAAAACAACAAGGGCAACAAAAGGGAATAAATAAATAATTTTTTTTTAAAGTTCAAATGAGGGCACCGGGCAGTGGTGCACTGGGTTAAGCACACATAGTATGAAGTTCAAGGACCTGATCAAGGATCCCGGTTCGAGCCCCCAGATCCCCACCCACAGGGACGTCACTTCACAGGCAGTGAAGAGGGTCTGCAGGTGTCTATCTTTCTCTCCCCCTCTCTGTCATCCCTTCCTCTCTGTGTCCTGTTCAACAACAATAGCAACAACAATAAGAATCAACATAACAACAATGGCAAAAAGATGGCCTCTAGGAGCAGTGGATTCATAGAGCAGCCACCAAGCCTCTGCAGTAACCCTAGAGGCAAAAACAACAACAACAAAAAGTTCAAATGAAGGCAACAGCAGGCAGCTCCCCCAGTAGAGAGCATACTTTACCATGTGCAAGGACCCAGGTTCAAGCTCTGGGTATGGTATTTGCTATGGCCCTTAATGGAAGGTCCAAGACATAGCAAATATTGTCATGCTAACTGATAAGTTACAGATGTAAAACTTTGCTACTACACAGTGAAAACAAGATTGTTTCTCCAAAAAGTAGAGACACTCATAAATATGGGTTAGTGAACTTGTTCCAGTGTTAGTGTTAGTATATTTATGAGAGAGAGAGAGGGAGGGGAGAAGGGAGGGAGAGAGAGAGAGAGCAAACCAGAGCATCCCATCTGGCACATGGTAAGCCAGACGTTGAACTCAGGACCTCAGGCATGACAGTTCTATACTGAATTCATTATACGTCCTCTCAGACTACATATTATTACTGTCATTATTACTTCTTCAAGGAAGTTCATCTACGCCGATGACATCTGCTGTGCAACTCAGGCATCCAAGTTCGACATCCTTGAGGAAGCACTCACGAAAGACATGTCTCTGATATCTGATTACTGTAAAAAATGGCGACTAATCCCTAGCACTGCAAAAACGGTATCATCTGTCTTCCATCTACACCATGCCTCGGCCTCGCGTGAGCTTAATGTGCAGCTTGGCGATACGAGAATCCGGCACGAAGCCCAGCCAGTCTATCTTGGCGTTACTCTCGATCGCACCCTGTCATTTCACAAACATCTCATAAAAACTGCAGCAAAGGTGGGCGCGAGGAATCACATCATTGCAAGACTGGCCAGCTCCTCATGGGGCGCAAGCACTTCCACACTACGATCATCCTCTCTGGCATTCTGCTATTCCACTGCAGAATACTGTGCCCCAGTATGGTTCCGTAGCCCCCATGTCCACTTGGTCGATTCCAAATTATATTCCTCCATGAGGATAATTTCTGGAACCATCCGTTCCACCCCGGTTCCATGGCTGCCAGTTCTTAGCAACATCGCCCCGCCAGATATTCATCGGGATGCGGCATCATCTAAGTTCATGTCCCACGTCTACGCTCGACCGGACCTGCCAATATACGCGGATATCTTCGCCCACCCTGTCCAATGGCTTGACGTCTCGGCATCCAATCTGGTCCCCTATGCCTACACTGAACTTCTCTGTTCCAGACTCTTGGAAACAGAGTTGGCAGTCAGCTGAGGTAAAGAACAAACACCTCATCACAGACCCCTGCAAGCGTCAGCCCAGCTTTGACCTAGCACGTTATGATTGGGCCCTCCTCAATCGCTATCGAACAGGCCACATGGCCTGTGCGCCGCTATGTTCCATCGCTGGGGAGCCAGAGATGACCCGAACTGCCACTGCGGCTACAGACAGACTATGACCCACATAGTCAACAACTGCCACCTCTCCAGACTCAAAGGAGGTCTCGAAACTTTACATCAGGCTCAACCTGACGCTGTTGACTGGCTATGGAAGAAGGGCAAACGCTAGAAGAAGAAGATTACTGTCATGATTGCTATTTTAAAGAACTTATGAGAATTGTATTTTCATTGAGTGCCAACTCATTTAATAAAACTCTCTGCTCAGAAAAGAACCATTTTAGAACAAGTGGAAAGCAGATATTCATGTAGAATGGCTCATTTTCTGTTGAAGACATGAACCATACCCTCGCTGGGATTCTGAGCCGAGTTTCAGCACTGAAACTTGTATACCACAGAAGGACATCAGAGAGAGAATTACTGAGGGGCTGAGCATTCCGAACTTTCTGCTTTCTTCATTTTGCCACGGATTCAGATGCGCTGGAACCCCTGATCGCAGACTCGGCAGGGAAATTACCATGTGAGGTTGCTTGTCCCCTGAAGCAAAAGATAAAGTTCTATTTCTTTCCCCTCTTAAAGGGGGCACTGGCTCTCTGGCAGTCTGTCTGTCTTTTACTTGCAAGCATTCGGAGCTGAGAATTAACTCACTGCACCAGTTGAACAAAAAAGCAGTCTGTATTCATGAATCAGAGAAGAGGGTAGCAAGATCTGAACTGGGGACTTTGCATTTAGGTTAAAAAGGTGCAGATGCCTTCCACTTAAGGACTTGCCATGGAAGATAGAGTCTCTCTCTCTCTCTCTCTCCTTCTTTCTTTAGATGGATAGAAAGAGAGAGAGGGAGAGAGAGAGAGAGAGAGACTACTTTGACCTTTTTTGTTTGTTTTGGGGGCAGTGAGCTATCACTCTAATTGTATAAATGTGGGGCATTCAGTAGGAAAACCGGAGAACTGGAGTGGGATGTTCACTCCTATGGCCACCAATCACAACAAAAACTTTAAAAAGATACTCATACATATACATATGTACATACACGTACACATACATATATGTTTTGACCGTCAACTATCTCCTGAGATAAGACAGAACTCCAGAAGCCTTTAACTTAAAACATTCTGAGCATGACTTGCAGCTGAAGCCTAGAGTTCTGCTGTTGCAAATAAAAATTCTTGAGGCCTGGGTTGGGGCACACCTGGTTGAGGACGCACATTACCATCTGCCAGGACCCAGGTTCAATCCCCTAGCCCCAACCCACAGGGGGAAAGCTTCATGAGTGCTAAAGCAGGTCTGCGGATGTCTCTTCTTTCTCTCTCCCTCTCTATCTCTTCTCCTCACCACATAATTTGTCTCTATCCAATCAACCAATCAATCAATCAGTCAATCAATCAATCAATAAAATATTGGAAAAAAATTAGAGGGGCCATGTGGTGGCACCCTTGTTTAAGCACACGGAGTACTATGTGCAAAGACCCAGTCTGGAGTCCCAGCTCCCGCCCCTGCAGCAGGACGCTTCCTAAGCGGTAAAGCAGGTCTGTAGTTGTCTATCTTTCTCTCTCCCTTTCTACCTCCTCATCCCGTCTTAATTTTTCTCTGTCCTATTGAATGAAATGATGGGTTTGTAGAGGATTCCTAGGGCTGGCCGTGAGCTCCTGCAACCAGAGGCAAAAAAAAAAAACTCTTTAAAATAAATAAATAAATTCTTTTGGACTGCAGATGATTTGTCTCTTCCTCCAATGTAGAGGCAGACATCTTTAAATAAGACATTGATCTAAAATCTCTGACATGCCACTGCTGTGTCTAAGGAAGATGCCCCATGGCTCACTGAGGTTCTTGGCTGAGGATGGTTTTCCCAGAAGACTGGGGAGTATAGACTGGAGCCAGGACCAGCTAAGCCTCCACCCAGCTCTTCACACCAGGGCACAGGAGAAATCCTCCAATACATCTTTGCTGGCTGGCATTTCTGCATCTTTTTCTCTGTGTTTATCTAAGCAGATTTCCCTGACTTTAAATACTGTCTGACTGCAGGTGATCAGTAAATGTATATATTAGCTCTGATCTCATTCTGCTAGCAAAGCCAAGGTCCAGGCTGCTCACTGCTGAAATGTCAGGCAACCAAGAGACAAGTGCTGGTCTGAAAGCAGGTTTATTCAGGCGCTAGCAACATGTAGATATGGCAGACTCATGGCTCCAAAGAACTATCTTATTCTTTTTTTTTTTCCTCCAGGGTTATTGCTGGGCTCGGTGCCTGCACCATGAATCCACCACTCCTGGAGGCCATTTTTCCCCCTTTTTGTTGCCCTAGTTGTTGGAGCCTTGTTGCAGTTATTATTGCCATTGTTGACGTTGCTTTGTTGTTGGATAGGACAGAGAGAAATGGAGAGAGGAGGGGAAGACAGAGAGAGAGGGGAGAGAAAGATAGACACCTGCAGACCTGCTTCACCGCCCGTGAAGCGACTCCCCTGCAGGTGGGGAGCCGGGGGCTCAAACCGAGAACTATCTTATTCTTAGGCTGGGGGATGGGGAGTACATGAGAACAAGTTCTTTTATTAAGAATTCCATGTGTACCCATATGTTTCATGATGACTGAGTGGAAATGTGTATGTTCGCTCCTTGTGTGTGGACTGTACCTGAGTTCCTTCCTTCCAAATAGCACAGGTGGAAAGGCAAGTGGAAGCATGAAACAACAACTTGACAAGAGAGATGGCTGCCCAGGGCTGTCACAGGTCGACATCAAGGCCAATATCAACAGTAATCAATGACATAATCTGATGATAGGCATCTTTGATATGACATAGTAAGAATGGCATCTTATCCATGAGATCTTCTTTCTTGAAACACGTAGGCACAGTCTAATCTGGGGGGAAAAAATCCGAGAGGAGCTGGGGAGGTGGTACACTCAGTTAAACACACATGTTATTATGCACAGGGCCTGGGTTCAAGCCCTACTCTCCACCTGCCACCTGCATGGGGGAGGGTGACTCCATGAGATCTGAAGCAATATTACAGGTATCTCTTTTTCTCTCTGTCTCCCCCTCCCATCTCAGTTTCTCTATGTATGCAATGAATGAATAAATAATAAAAAAAGTTTAAAACATCTACCTGCTTAAAAAAACATCCACGATAAGGGTAAGAGACTGGCAAAAGGTGAAAGTTGCGGCTGCTGTACTTGCTTCTCCACTGGACATGGGCACCGGCAGATGGATCCGTATCCCCAGCCTGTTTCTTATAATTCCTTTTTTAAAAAAATATTTATTTGTTCTCTTCTATTGCTCTTGTTGTTTTATTGCTACAGTTATTATTATTATTGTTGTTGATGTCCTTGTTGGATAGGACAGAGAGAAATGGAGAGAGGAGAGGAAGACAGAGAGGGGGAGAGAAAGACAGACACCTGCAGACCTGCTTCACCTCCTGTGAAGTGACTCCCCTGCAGGTGGGGAGCCAGGGGCTCGAACCGGGATCCTTGTGCAGGTCCTTGTGCTCTGTGACACCTGCACTTAACAGTTGTGCTACCACCTGACCCCCCCCCCCAGCCTGTTTCTATCTTTCCCTATTTGGGTAGGGCTCTGGACAGGTGGGGTTCTGGGACATAGTGATGAGGTTGTCATCTCAAAGAAGACAAAAATGAAAATTTTTACTTTTTCTATGGAGTGAAATAAAAACCAACCACAAGGAAGGGCCAAGATCAGGCACCATCTACATATGGGGCATTGAAGAAGCAGCCATGGAGATGATGAGTTAGACACAAAGAGAGTCGGGAGGATATAGTTGCTGGGAGCAAAAGTGCTTAGGCTATACTGTGTTAAATAATGCAGTTGCTATTGGTGCCTGATGAATAAATGAACAACACTAATTCCACTTCATGCATATCCAGAAAAAAAAAAAAACTTCACCTGTGGGATAAATTGCTAGATCATAGTGAGCAATCCACTCCTAGCCACTGTTTGACATCCAATGAAATCCTCCTAATTGTTTGTCTAAAGCGTAAACAATCCTTACATTCTGTATGACCTGACCGTACTTAATGATACAGATGTTTCCATTTAATTGGGTTGATTTAAATCCTCATGTTTTGAAGCGTGGGAGGCCAGCCATGCATGAGAAACACTGTACAGTATCTACATCTTTTGCTCTTGGAATCATCTTTCGAGCGTGTCACCACAACTATAATGGACAATTCAAGTACGACCCAGTGACACTTTAATAGCCTGTCCTGCTATTTTGGCTTTTACTGCACCTGTGACCTTTGAACAGAGGTGAAACATCATTGCAGTTTGTCCTAGTAGTTAAAGCTATTTTACAGATATGATCTATTGGTAAAGAATAATGCCCTTTAAGTAAAAATGCTCTGGGATTTGTTGTTGTTGTTGTTTGGATTTTTATCAAGCTTGGATTTGGTATTAAGCAAACACACCTGTTTTGTCATTTCTCATGAGGAGTCACCAGAGTGTTCCAAATTCATTTCCCTGAACCATTTCGGTGGAGTCAAAAGGATGGTCTGAAAAGTCTGAAAGCACCTTCTGGATCCTCTGAAAGAGGTGACAGGATGAACCCCATTACATTTATGAGCTTGACCTGATCCCTCATAAAACTTCCCTCCACGATTTTCCGTCCAAAACGAATTCTGGAGATAGCCTGGGAGGGAAATGAACCCCTTATGGCTTGCATTTAAACTTGACCCCGAAGCATATATGTTTATTGGCCTCATACACTTAATGCAAGAGTAGAACTCATGAATCAGCATCAGGGTTTGTGACAAAGGGTCATTTGTCACTGGTGATGACATCATGATTATCACCCGCATCATAGTGAACTACTCACCCCAGGAACAACAGCACCCCAGTCACTCTGGGGTGTGGCAGACACATGGCCCCAGTTAGCAGCTCAGCAAGGTCCTCTCAGAAACAAAGGATACATTTTTTTCCCCAGAATTTCTATGGTCAGTTTTGTCACTACGAATGCACTGGATAACCAAATAGCAGAGCTACCAAGAGTGAGGCTACTCTTGGAGTCAACATACCTTCCTTTCAACAGCTTTGCCTCGTGATATCAGAGAGGTCTAGGGGTTGGGCTTGCGAAGGTAAACTTACCCATTACTTCTCAGGTCTTCTGTCCTTCCTTCCCTCCCACTCTGATTCTGTAAAAAGCAGATAAGAAAAGGGAAGGGTTAGCGGCTGAGAAATGGTTTCTGCATGCCCAGAAAGATCCCTTGTGCTACATCTGATTTATCTCTCTATTTTTTTTTCATTGTATTGGATAGGACAGAGAGAAATTGAGGGAGGAAGGAGAGATAGAGAAAGACAGACACCTGCAGACATGTTTCATGAAGCATCCCCCTTGCAGGTGGGGTGTGTGGGCTTGAACCTGGATCCTTGTATGGGTCCATGCATTTAGTACTGACTGGGTGTGCCACTGCCTGGCCCCTGATTTATCTCTCGTGTGATTAAAAATACTACCACACATTTTATCTTTTGTTATTTAGTATTATTTATTTACATTATTTTAACGAGAGAGAGAGAGAGATACAGAAAGACTAGAGCATTGCTCAATTCTGGTAAATGGTGGTATAGGGCATTGAACTTGGGACCTTGGTGACTTCAGGAATGAAAGTCTTTTGCACACCTATTATTGTATCTCTCCAGCTCATTCTATTCTTGGTCTTATAGTGAACCCAACCCCACCCCTGCCTGCACCCCATTACTAGACAACCAGGGGGCATATGGACAGGAGAGAAGAGGCAGGAGCCTCAAGAAACACCACTGGGGTTTGAAAGGTAGAAGATTTTCGAATAGGGGCAGTGAGCAGCCACCTACCTCTCTCTTCCTTCCTCCCCTTCTTTCCTTCCTTCTTCCTTCCCTCCCTTCCTTCTTCATGCCTCCCCTACCACCACCCCCATTCCATCTTCCTGTGGCAGCCAGGGCCAAGTTTGTTGCTTGCAGCAGAGAGACTCAAAAGCTTTCCTGATCTGACTGTTTTCAAACAGGCTGGGCTCCTGTGAGCCTCACCAGCTGTGACTAATAGCAAAGAGAAGAGGGGAGGGGGGAAAGAAGCTTCTCCAGCCTGCAGGCTTCAGACAGGCAGGCTCTGGGGGAAACAAGAGAAAGCCATTAACTAACCACAGTGTTATCTTGATTCTCGGAGAAGCCGGGCTCGGACGCCTAATGAACTAGCCTTAACGTTTCAAACTGAATGTGCCTCTGGGAGCTCGACTAGAACAAACAGTGACAGATCAATGCTCGGTTCTTATATCAAGAGAAAAGGTTATTCGCTCCTCCAAGGAATTAGAGGATTAGTATGTCTCCATGATATACTTTTCTTTTCCTGTTAAAATTTTAACTTTTCTTAAGACATCCAGGGCTCAATCGTGGAAGGTGGGTGAGTGGCTTTGCCTGGGTGTGGGAGCAGGTTGAAAGACCTGAGTTTTAAGTTTATTGACTTTTTTCTTTTTAACCCTTAGATTCACCAATTAATTACGTCCTTGTTGCTGGCGAGGTAGGGATTTCACACGCAGTACTGCAGCTCTCCACCCCCCGTGCCTCAGTTGGAAGAAAGATGGGGTTCACTCAGCAAAGCTCACTTTTCACTTCAGACCATCCCCCCTCCTCCAGGTGGTCACCAGTCAGAGATTTTCAAAAGGTGAAGAGGTTTCTTAGTGCAATCTTTTCCAGATCTTCATTCTAGGAGGCTTAAATGTGTCAGTTAGTCTGCCCAAGACTTTCCTGATGTGAAGAGATATAAAATGTTTCTCTTGTCATTCAGGAGGGAGTGACTGAGAGTGAGCATTGCTACCTTAAGTATGATAGGCAAAGGGGGATGCCAATTGGAGTGTCTTGGAAAGATATTCTTGGATCTCTGATTAAATAATAATAATGATAATGATAATAGGGAAAAATTGCTCATTAATGCCCCAGGTCAGAAAGTTCTTGTTGAGGTCAGAGTCACACACCACACGCAGCATATACTGTTTCTCTTGAATTAGATCACAGAAGGGGCTGGGCTGTGGTGCATCCATTTGAGCTAAGACAATACCATTCATAGGGTCTCAGGTTCAAGCCCCCAGTCCCCACCTGTGGGTGAGGGAAGCTTCATGAGCAGTGAAGCACGTGTCTCGCCTTCTCCATCTTTGTTTCTCTTTTCTCTTTCTCTCAGTCCTATCAAATATAGTAAAAAAGGATGAAATAAAAAACAAGCATAGGGGCCAGGCTTTGTTGCACCAGTTAAATTTACATAATCCCAAGAGCAAGAACCTGGGTTCCAGCTCCTGTTCCCCACCTACAGAGGGTCTGCTTTAGGAAGAGTGAGGCAGGTCTGCAGGTATCTTATCTATCTCCCAACTCTCTCTCTCAATTTCTCAGTGCCCTATCTAAGAAAAATAAAAGTCAGAAAGGAAATTAAAAAAGGAAACAATGGCCACCAGGAGCCATTGATTCGTAGCACTGGCACTAAGCCCCATTGTCTTAACCTGCGTGGTAATTAAAAAAAAAAAAAAAAGAACTGGCACAAAAATTCTTTGAGAATGTTTTCTCTAAAAAAAAAAAATCAGATTACAGATGTGCTGCTTCTTATCCCAGTACTTACACTGAGGCAGCAGTTTGCCCTCAAATCATGGTGATGTGCTCAGTGGGCCCTAGTAGACAGAAGGGAAAGCGCCCTCTCTCCCCTGGAGTCTCCTGCTCTCTTGGCCTCTCCATGCCTCTGCATCATGGCCTAAGCAGAGGCTCACAAGTGTGATGGTGTGATAGGGAGGTGTCAACCAGAAGGGTCTGTGCTGCTTCCCATCCATCCAGTGCTGACCTACTGTGCAAAGTCAGCTGCTGGATAATCTGTACTTTGTGTGTGTGTGTGTTAGTGTGTGTGTGTGTGTGTGTGTGTGTGTGTGTGTGTGTGTATGTTTTAAGCCTTGTATAAGAGAGAGAGAGAGAGAGAGAGAGAGAACCAAAGCCCCAGTCTGAAGCATGCTGCAGTTGAATATCTTTGTGAACATTTATTTCTTTTTCAAAGCCTTAAGACACACATATTGTTGACCCAGCAATTCCAAATGTTATTACTGTTTCTAAGAAAATCATCATAGCTCCACATAGACCTTTAACTTTAGGACTGTTTCCTAAAGGAGTAATACTATTAGACTATGCTTCTCTAAGCTGATTATTATGGGGGTCAGGGGGTGACGAATCTGGTTAAGCACACACATTACAGTGCTCAAGGACCCGGGTTCAAGCCTCTGGTTCCCACCTGCAGAGGAAAAGCTTCATGAGTGATGAAGCAGGGCTACATGTGTTTCTCTGTTTCTTTCCCTCTCTATAACTCCTTCTTCCCTCTCAATTTTTCCCTCTATAAATCCAACAACAGAAATAGTTAAATAATAAAAACGAAACAAAATAAACTGATTATTCTGTGCCTGCTCACAGAAGGAGATAAAGATATCCTCCTATCCACCCCCCACTCCCATTTAATACACTGTACTTGCTAGGCAAACCATTTCATTCTATTAATAAATAAAAAAAGGATACTTAAGCCACTTTGGTGATAGTTATAGTGTATGCATCTATACAGGTTGCTCTAAGAAGACCCCCATAGGTCTGGTGATGGCAACAAGAGATGTCTGTTCCGGACAGATCCAAACACTAAAAAGTTCAAAATCAAGATGCTGGCAAGGGAATTTCTTGTCTAAGACTTCTTTGAACTAATAGGTAACCATTCTATCACTGCTTACCCATATCTCTTTTCCTTTATGTTTGGGGGGAAAATGGAGAAAGAGAGAAAAAAAGGAGCATGAGTGGAGCAGTGGGGGTGGCACAACTGGTTAAGTATACACATTGTGTTACCATGTACAAGGACCCAGGTTCAAGCCCCGTCCCCACCTTCAGGGGAGAGGCTTCATGAGTGGTGAAGCAGTGCTGCAGGTATCTCTCTGTCTCCCTATCTTGCCCTTCTTGATTTCACTCTGTCTTTATCCAATAACTAAACTGAATAAATTAAATATATTTTTAAAGCAGCATGAGAGAAACTAGGAAGGAATATCTGAAAGAGAAAGAGAATTTATTTATAGATAAAGAGAGAGTGAAAGTGACCACAGTAACAAAAGCGTACTTCAGTGCAGTGGGGGCTGGGCTCGAACCTGGGTCACATTTATGGCAAAGCAGTACAATATCCAAGGGAGCTATTTCACAGGCCCTTATTTATTTATTTTTAATTGAGAACATGGTATGGAAATTTCTCTCTCTCTCTCTCTCCCTCTCCCTCTCTCTCTCTCTTCCTTTTACCTCCAGTGTTACCGCTGAGGCTTGGTGCCAGCACTACGAATCCACTGCTCTTAGAGGCATTTTTTTTTCATTTGACTGAATAGAACAGAGAGAAATTGAGAGGGGGAGGGGGATATAGAAAGGGAGAAAGAAAGAGAGACACCTGCAGACCTGTTTCATGGCTTGTGAAGCATCCCCCTGCAGGTGTGGAGCCGGGGGCTCGAACTGGATCCTTGTGCTTAGTACTGTGTATACTTAACAGGGGGCTCCACAGCCCAGCCCATGAGGGAATCTTTTCATATGCACACTAACCCAGGAGTTGAGGGTTATTACTTCACATGAACTTTATTACTTCCCCAGAGCTTACTTACTCAAATAGTCACATGAAGGTGTTAGGGTTTCCAGATATGAATTTGGGTTGGACAAAGCATGTTTACTTCCTAACATACAGTGCCCAAGTTAGTGGAAGATTTTGCCAATAGGATATTTGTAAATAAATGTTTCAAGACATCTCACCATCTCACCATCTCACTGGGTACCCCAAAGAAGACTGGAGAGTCAGGCTGAAGAAGCTTTGCATCAATAACTTATAGAAAGTTCTCGAGAGTTGGGTGGTAGGTAGTGCAGCGTGTTAAGCGCACATGACACAAAGCACAAGGACTGACTTAAAGATCCCTGATCGAGCCCCGGCTCCCCACCTGCAGGGGCTCACTTCACAGGTGGTGAAGCAGGTCTACAGGTGTCTTTCTCTCCCCGTCTCTATTTTCCTCTCCTTTCTCCATTTCTCTCCGTCCTATCCAACAACAAATACATCAATAACAACAATAACTACAACAATAAAACAAGGGCAACAAAAGGGAATAAATATTTTAAAATAATAAAATAAATAAAATATATTTAAAACAAGAAAGTTCTCCTTCCTTCCTTACACATATCTTACTCTTTTTTTTATAATTTAAAAAACTTTTGCATATTTATTTATTTATTTTCCCTTTTGTTTCCCTTGTTGTTTAAGATTATTGTGGAACTGGGATCCTTATGCCGGTCCTTGTGCTTTGCGCCACGTGCGCTTAACCCGCTGCGCCACTGCCCGACTCCCCATACCTTACTCTTAAGTGGTTATGAGATTGGAAACAAGACCCATTACCGTTTTGGCTTTGCTTGTCTCCTATACAGCTTTAAAGAGAGGTGATTAGGGGGTCGGGCGGTGGCGCAGTGGGTTAAGCGCATGTGGCACAACCGGTTCGAGCCCCTGGCTCCCCACCTGCAGGGAGTCAGTTCACAGGCGGTAAAGCAGGTCTGTGGGTGTCTGTCTTTCTCTCCCCCTCTCTGTCTTCCCCTCCTCTCTCCATTTCTCTCTGTCCTATCCAACAACGAATAGCGTCAACAATGGCAATAATAATACCCACAACGAGGCTACAACAAAAGGGGAAAAAAATGGCCTCCAGGAGCGGTGGATTCACGGTGCAGGCACCGAGCCCAGCAATAACCCTGGAGGAGGAAAAAAAAAAAAAAGAGAGAGGTGATTAAACCAGATGTCTTCTTCAGTTTCTTTGAGCTCTATACTCCATACATCTGTTGTTTCTCGGGGTTCAGTGTCCTTCCTCCTGTGACACAGCGTTCAGAAATTCCAATATGGCAAAGAACACGGCCAAATTCCTAGCTATCAAATAGCATGCACAAATAATCTATGTGTATGTCCTTATTTTCTCACTAGGTTCATTTCTACAAATCATTCTGGATTACTGTTTTAGTTAGTAGACTACACTGCATAGAATTCACTTTCATTCAGTCCTTGAAGTTGGAAGCCAATGGAGTGATATACAACTGAAATTTAAAGGTGAAATTGAATCCACATTTAGAATTTCAACAAAAGCAGAAGACAGGAGAAACATTCCAGGCCAACCTTGTATTTCATTTTTATGAGGAGAATATAGCTGACGTACTTCAAAATCTGAGAGTGATTAATACAGTTTATATTGATATTTATTGCATAGCAATTTCCTCCATAAATGCCCAGAAAGCAAGAACAGCTTTGTCTGATGAGCTCTTGCTACCAATTATAAAAACGAGTTGGTAAAGACATAAAAAGGAAAAAGGATAAATACTGAATTTTATGTCAACAGGTCAGGAGAAACCCTGAAGAGTAGAGGCTATCAGCTGCAGTGAGACTCACAGGTTACTCTTCAGTCCACCAGGTTTACAAAAGAACAAGTCAAACCAGCAATGGGTATGCTGGAAGAATTGAGACCTCAGAAGAGGCTGCAATTCAGTCATGAGTGAAATCATCCCCAGAGTCTAGAAATCCTTCCGAGAGTCTCAGAGAACAAAGTTTGCATCCAAGTGTTTAGTGTTTTAATAGGTAATTAATTAAAAGACATTCATTAAATAAGTTCCATTAATAGACCCTACAGAGTAGGGAGGGCTCAACTTTCCAGGCTGTCTGGGTGTGTGTATTTTTTTATAACTTTTTTTTTTTTATGTTTTAGCATCCAGGCAATGAGTGACAAAGTAGAGTGTACATGTTAGCATGTGCCAGGGTCTAGGTTCAAAGCCTCTGCCCCCACCTGCAGGAGGGAAGCTTCATGAGAGGTGAAGCAGCATTGCAGGCCTCTCTCTCACCCTCTCTGTCTCTTTTCACTTCAATTTATCTTTCTGTGGAAAAAGAAAAAAAATAGGGGAAAAGGAAAAGAGGGGGAGACCACCAAGAGCTATAAATTCGTCTTTAAGCACTGAGCCCCAGCAATAACCCTGGTGGCAATATATATATATATATATATATATTTTTTTTTTATTAATTTATTTACTTTGGCTAGAAACAGAGAAATTGAGAAGGAAGAGGAAGACAAAAAGACACCTGCAGCCCTGCTTCAACACTTGTGAAACTTATCCCCTGAAGCTGGGCACGAGGGGCTTGTGTGCTGTAATGTATGCCCTCAGCCAGGTATACCACCACCTGGTTCCGGCAATAATTTAAATAAATAAATAAATAGAATTGTTGATGTGCTTAAAACTCCCTCTTCACACTGTATCCCCTCACTAGCATGGATATAATCAAGAGTTCAAATTCCTTAATACTCCATGTTAGAGCCAGCATAACTTGGAACTACAGTAGATTAGAGTGGATTAAAAAATACGTAAAACCTGATGCCAGGGAATAAACTGGGAGTCTGGTGCCGCCCCCCCAATCCAATTTTCCACCTTTTTTTGAGATAAAGAAATAGATGGAGGGAAAAAAGAACACATTACTATCTACAGAGCTTCCCCAGGATCAGCCATAGTGTTCCGGGGCTTGGGCCCAGAGCTTCACCCATAGTAAGGTATGCACTCTACTGGGTGAGCTAGTTCCTGCTACCCTGTAACCTGAAGGGTCTCAAGAGAGACTTATTTCTGAAAAGTTAACCTGAATAACTATGTATAGACATCAGATGGGGGCAGGGTGGGGGGGAAGGTGGTGGTGCGCCTGGTTGAGCACATACATCACAGTGCTCAAGGACCTGGGTTTGAGCCCCTGCTCCCCACCTGCAAGAAGAAAGCTTTGTGAATGGTGAAGCAGGTCTGCAGGTGTCTTTCTGTTTCTGTCTCTCTATGTCTTTCTCTATCTCCCTTTCTGCCGGGCTAGCTTCATGGGCTGGAGAGAGAGCTGACCAGGGACTCATGGCTGAGTGGTATGCAGTTAAGTCTTTATTCATGTGGAACGCAATCTAAGCTATCTCTAATCACAATCCTGTCCTTATATGTCCTGAGGCTGAAGAGTCAGGTCGAAGAGGATGTACGTAGGATAGGGGGTGGGGAGAAGGAAAAAGCATGCAAAACAGTGAGGATTAAACCAATGCCCTGGAGGCAGGGCAGTGCTTAGTTAACAGTGGCTATGTAAATAGAATACAGTGTTAAGCAGGGGGGATTAAACCAATGAAACAGAAGGGGTCTTAGAAGCAGAATTTAGAAGCATACCAAGACCTTTCCCCTCTCAATTTATGACTGTCTCTATCCAAAAAAAGATAACACATTTTTAAAAAATGTCCATATCTGACTGAGTAGGTGCTGGCTTTAGAGAAGACTAAACAGAAAATCTGAAAGGTAGCTGTACTACTGCACTACTTTTTTGCATAGTGTCCACATTTAACTAACTTGCCAGTGACGTTTTCATTGTAAGACTTACAAATCTTGACAGGTCTTACACAAAAGAATGATTAGGGGGTTTGCATGCATACAAAAGTGGGTTCTAATGTCCCTCCTCTGTGTGAAATAGTGGGAGGGGGGCTGGAGGCTTTTCTGCTTTTTCTTCAACTCTAGCTCCTCTTAAAGGTCTCCCTCCTGTGAGAAGTGTCAACACTTTTCAACTGTCAACAGCTTGTTCCTGGTATCATTCTGTTTTTGCTTTTTATCTCTGACAATTCACTGATTACTCTCTTATCTGTTTACCTCCCGTCTTTGCTCGCTGAAATGTAAACTTGGTGACAACAAGACCCTTCCCTGCCTTGTTTATCTCTTTTCCCAAAGTCCGGAAAGATGGCCCTCTGGTACGTATGATTTTTCCCCAGTGGAAATGTGTCACAGAAATATTGAATGAATGAAGGAGGGAATGGATGACCTCCGGTTGCCTATTCTCGCTTGGAGGAAGCACTGCTAACCTCAGAGCGATCACTGGAACATGGCTCAGTAAATCTGGACTTGGAGTGGCTTGCCTAACGCTCGTCCATGAAGCCTTCATACTCATCTCTCCCTGTGTACCCCCACCCCTTGCTTTTATTTACTTCCTGATCGCCATTAAATGGAGAGACACACATTTTCACACGATGAACTTTTGACATCACCTTCTTCTTTCCTCAGCATGAAAAGACTAAACACATCCTCCAGGAAACAGATATTCCTGGAAGTCCTTGGTTTCCAACAAACTCCTACCTACCACCTTTCCAAAAAGCAGTTATTCAGACTTTATAATGTTGGTTCTTTCTAAAATTCGTCTGTTTCTCTGGATAGTTCAAGACAGAGAGAGAGAGAGAGAGAGAGAGAGAGAGAGAGAGAGAGAGGGAGGAGAGGGAGAAGGAGAGGGAGAGAGGGAGGGAGGGAGGGAGAGGGAGGGAGAGATCCTTAATTCATGTTTGTGCATGTTGTTTTTCTCAATCCTTCCTTTTTTTTAATTTTTCCTAAGAGAAGATAATCGGGTTCTCATGTTACTACTAAGTGTTCTAGTGGATGGAAAAAAGGTTGCCACATGAGGTCATAGTTGTGTGGATGAACTTGTAGAAACGGACATATCAGAGAGCATCGAAGGGAAATGTTACAGCAGCCATCAAGACCGTTTCAAATTTCCTGATTGCACGTATTGAAGCAGGATAAGCCTCAGTTACCACACTGCTCACTGGAGAATAATGGGGAATTGGAGCTGTGTGTGGATTCTGATCTCTTTGGAGCAATTGAGAGTGCCCTCAAAATATGAAAATAAAGTTAACTATCCATAGCTGGGAGATCAGGAGCACTAAAGAGCCAGGGTGTTTCATTTTGGACAAGGGGAAGGAAGTAAAAAAAAGGGGGGTGGTGGAGTGGGGCAGGGTTATGGGTTATGGGGTTCAGTGTAGGTCTGTGGCTTTTCACCAAATGCCAAGTGGACCTGAAATGCATAGCTGCAGACTGCTTTTGCCTGCAGGTGATGAAACAGATAAGATAAGGGAACTCAGCCTTAATGGTTTTAAACCTTCCTATCTGTGACCATAAAGTGACCATTTACAAATTGGCATCTGTTACTGACCTCAGACCTCCTTGCTCCTGGACCTGTCACCATATGGGAGGTTTCCAGACCCAGGGCAAAAAAAAAAAAAAAAAAGAAAGTTTCCTGGTGTCCTTCTGTGAGGTACTGCAGCAGGAGACAGCTGCTTAGAACAGCTGTCTGTGTGCACAGTCATCTTGGGGGAGAGTGATTAATGAACTCACTTGGGCAGCAAGGAGCCCAGTTCACTGATCCATGCTCGAAGCCCAGGTATTGATGTGAAACTAATGAGAAATTTGATGCTCAAATTTGAATGTTTATTCCAATTACCAATAAACAGGTCCCCCCCCCCCACACACACACACAACCATTTTTTTTTCTTTTCCTTTTAAAGCTTGGTGCATTCACCTTGTGATAGAAGAGGGTAGCTTCAAACTCTGGCTGTAGGCTGCTTGTCGATGCTCACAGAGTGAAGTGACAGCGGTCTGCTTTGACAGTGGGTTTCCCATGCACACCACTTGATTTCCATGTCAAATTGTATCCTTAGCCAAGGAAGGAAAGAGAGGAGAAAGCACCCACCATGCGCCCAGCTTACTGGCAGCATATGCAGGACTTAAGCACCTGAAAATGATAGCAAGACCCTCCCCAACCAAATCATTGAAACACAGAGTAGATCTCAGGATGAGGACCAGAGGAGGATTCTGGGTTCTTACATGCTCCCTATGGTCTCTTGACACCTCCATTAGGATGTCTGGCCTTGGACTTTCTTTTTTTATTTTTATTTATTTATTATTGGATATAGACAGAGAGAAATTGAAGGGAAGGGGAGATAGAGCGGGAGAATCAGAGAGACACCTGCAGCCCCATTTCACCCCTTGTGATGCTTTCCCCCTGCTGGTGGGAACCAGGGGCTTGAACCTGGGTCTTTGTGCACTGCAATGTGTGTGCTTAACCAGGTGCGCCACCGCCTGGCCCCCAGTCCTGGACTTTCATCCTGTAAGAGAAAGATGAGACTTTTCGCTGTATGAAAGATAGGCATGGGCAAAACCTGAAACACCACACACACACACACACACAGATACATACACACACAAACACACACACACACAGATACATACACACACACACCCCACACACACCACACACACCACACTACCCCACACACAAACCACACACACACACCCCACACACACCACACTACCCCACACACAAACCACACACACACCACACACACACACCACAAACACATACAACACACATACACCCACACACCACAAAACACACACATACCACATACACACCACACATACACACCACCACATACATACCACACACACTCACATACCACACACACCACACACAACATATACACACCACACACACAGCATACACACCACACATACAAACTACACTACACACACACATACACACACACCACACACACACTACACACACACACACACATACACACACACCAAACACACCACACACATACACACACACACATACACACACACACCACACACACCACACACACACACACACCCCACACACACACACATACCACACACACCACACACACACACACCACACACACACATACACACACACATACCACACACACCACACACACACACACATACACACATACCACACACACCACACACACACACATACCACACACACCACACACACACACACCACACACACACACACACATACACGCACACATACCACACACACCACACACACACACACATACACACATACCACACACACCACACACACACACATACCACACACACCACACACACATACCACACACACACACACACACCACACACACACATACACACACATACCACACACACCACACACACACACACACCACACACATACACACACACCACACACATACACACACACACACATACACACATACCACACACACCACACACACACACACACACACACACACACACACACCTCCATTAAGAGATTCGCTTAAAGAATGAAGGTGGGCTACCCAGGAGGCAGCTCAGTGAATGAAGCAATGGACTTTCAGGCATAAGGTCTCAAGTTCCATCCTTGGCATTACCATGTGCCACAGTGATACTCTCATTCTCTCTCAAAAATAAAACTTTCTTTTTCCTTTTAAAATAGAAAAGAATAAAGATGTGTAAGGTAGAGAAGAGAGAACCACAAGATATATTCCAGGTCAACATTAAGTATTTACCACGCCAACCTATTTGGTGCCCAGTGAAAACACAATTTATTCTTCTTCTTTTTTTTTTTAATTTCTTTGTCACCAGGGTTATCACCCGGGGCTCAGTACTGGCATTAAGAGTCCACTGCTCAGGGAAGTCATTTTTTTTACCTTTTTTTTTTTTTTTTTTGGTCTTTCTATTTTATTTGAATAGACAGAGAGAAAGTGAGAGGGGGGAGGGGAACAGAAAAGGAGAAAGAAAGATGATAGACATCTGTAAGATAGACATCTGTAAGATAGACATCTGTAAGATAGACATCTGTAAGATAGACATCTGTAGCACTACTTGGCCACCTGTGAAGCTTTCCCCCTGCAAGCAGGGAACGAGGGTTTGAACCCAGGTCCTTGCAGATGGGCTGTGGTCTGGCCCCTTGCCTTTTAATTAATTTATTAATGAGATAAAGGAATAGAGAGAACCAGAGCATCACTCTGGCGTATGTAATGCCAGGGATTGAACTGGGGACCTCATGCCTGCGTGTCTCATATCTCATCCACTGCACCACCTCCCAGGTCCCTGAAGTTACTGTTACTCAACGGGATGAGACTCTTGCCCCTGCCTGCAACATGGAGATGTAGATTGGACTTGACACCCAGTCCATCAGAATCCACAAGAGAGAAGAAAGGCCAATGCCAGTCCAGAATGGGGAGGGACTAAGGGTCCTGAGGTACTCGGGCCTGGCTCTCACCAGCTTCCTTCCACACCCACTTCCCTGAGCACCCTGCTTCTCTTCCTGCTGCTCCTCCCACTGGCATATTACATCACCCCCTCTGCCCCTGTGACTGTTTTCCTGATCTCTCCACACCCATCCAAAGTCCCAGGAGGTGAACAAGCCTTGTGGTTCACTATTGTGTCCCCAGCACGGAGAAGTCCACCTGCCTTACTGTGTGCTCAGAAAAGTGTTGATTAAAGCAAAGGGCAATCTGAATGTTTCTTTATCTTTAATGCAGATTTACAGTCCCAACCACCCCCTTTTTTATTTAGAGAGAAAAAGAGAGAAGCAAACAAAGAGAGATGACACTCTAGCACTGCTCCACCATCCATGGGGGATTCAACGCCGTCAGTGGGTCAGTGGTGTTCCCATGTAGCCTTAGAACTTGTGCCTGAGAACCTCCAGGAATGCAGAGGTTACCCAGGCTCCTGTACCAACTATGGGCCCCAGATCAAATCGATGGGGTTTACAGTTAACAATATTTATATACTTTCCCCAGATTTGGGAGCTACTCTCTTCCCTGACCCATCTTTCTAGTCCTTTTTCCAACTACGACACCATCTCCCCAGACAACAACCTCGGTCTACCTGCATATTAGCTGTCAGGCTGGAATACACCTACCAGCTTTTCATAAAACAGAGACCCCAAATCTTCATCTGAAATATTCTTGCGTTTAGGTTTATCATTAGGCAACAATTTGTTCTATATTATATCTTAACTCTTTTTCAGCCACCAGGTTCCAGATGCTACCATGATACCAACCTGACCTCCCTGGGCAGATGACCCCACCAATATGTCCTGGAGCCCCACTTCCCCAAATGCCTGCCCCACTAGGGAGAGAGACAGGCTGGGAGTTTGGATCAACCTGCCAATGTCCATGTTGGAAAGAGAGTTGGCAGTCAGCTGAGGTAAAGAACAAACACCTCATCACAGACCCCTGCAAGCGTCCACCCGGCTTTGACCTAGCACGTTATGATCGGGCCCTCCTCAATCGCTATCGAACAGGCCATGGCCGGTGCGCCGCTATGTTCCATCGCTGGGGAGCCAGAGACGACCCGAACTGCCCCTGCGGCTCCAGACAGACTATGACCCACATAGTCAGCGACTGCCACCTCTCCAGATTCAAAGGAGGTCTCAAAACTTTACATCAGGCTCAGCCTGACGCTGTTGACTGGCTACGGAAGAAGGGCAAATGCTAGAAGAAGAAGCGGGGAAGCAATTACAGTAGCCAGACCTTCCACCTTCTGCACCCCATAATGACCCTGGGTCCATACTCCCAGAGGGATAAAGAATAGGAAAGCTATCAAGGAAAGGGATTGGAAACAGAGTTCTGGGGGTGGAAACTGCATGGATATTCACCTCTTTTAATCTATAGTCTTATCAGTATTTCCATTTTATCAATAAAAATTTAAAAAAATAAGAACTTGAGCCTGAGGAATCACTCCAGGAAGGGTACACACTCCACCAGGTGAACTATCTCCTTTTGATGCTAAGTGATGGTGGGTGTGGTGAGTTGTATTGTACACATGCTCACATACACACTAGCATGCAGATACTTGAGTGTGTGTGTATGTGTGTGTGTGTGTGTGTACGGTTCCCCCACAGATCTGATACTACGATAAATCAATGTGAATCCAAAGAACATGAAAGAAAAAATAGTCTGAGCATTTGGCTGATAAAAGAACTTTTAAAAATCAGGGGCACCAACTTAATTAAAATACTAGTTAGGGTTGTTCTATAAAAAAAGGACAGGGTGGGGGGTGCACCTGATTAATCATACAGTACTACGTGCAAAGACCAATATAAGGCTCTGGGTTCAATGCCCCTGGCTCCTCATCGGCATGGGAGGGGTAGCTTCACAATCAGTGAAGCAGGTCTGCAGGTGTCTGTCTTTCTATCCCCTTCTCTATCTCCTCCCTTTCTCATTTTCTCTCTGTCCTATCAAATATAATGGACAAAATGGCCATCAGGAACAGTGGGTTCATAAAGCCAGCACTGAGCCCCAGAGATACCCTGGAGGCAAAGAAAACTACAATCAGCTGTACTTTATGAAGCCTTTTAGTACAAAAACTGCTGAAGTGGTTACAATTACAGAGAGCTGATTAGGAAGTAAGAGTGTAAGGGTGTATTCCACAGAGGCCCTCCAAAAAGAAAGTAAAAGAAAAGAAAAAAGAACACACACACACACACACACACACACACACACACACACACTGCTTCCTAAGATGGGGTATTCTTTCAGAGCAAAAGATTCAGAAGAATGGCAGAGGAGAGTCATGAATAATACAAAATAAATGGGGGTAGGTGGATGGTGGTGCACCTGGTTGAGTGCCCAAAGACCTAGGTTTGAGTCCCCAGTCCCCACCTGCAGGGGGAAAGCTTTGTGAATGATGAAGCCGTGTTGCAGGTATCTCTCTGTCTCTCTTCCTCTCTATCTTCCCCTTCTCTATCAATTTCTGGCTGTCTCTATACAATAAATAGATAAAGAATAATAAGATTTCGAAAAAATAGACTTAATGACTTGTGAGTTCACTCTCAAATGGCATGTGACCACCAGAGGTTGAATGCTGTGGTTAAAGACTGAGTCTGTTTCAGTAAAGCCAAGGCACAATACACACAGACTCAGTGAAGACTTTCTTAAGACTTCAGCCACTGTCCCTTCATGAGGTAATACTGAGGACCATCTCGGTCCTCTTCCTGTTAGATACATGAATGGAAGCCCAAGTATGACCTGGGCATGCTTAGGCCACACAAAGATTGAGGTTATCACCCTGTAAGAGTGATGATCTCAGAGCAAGGGTTCATTCAAAGCTCAGGGAGATGTTTTCAACCACTCAGATCTCACTGGGTGGGGGGGGGGGGAGGAGGGGAGTTGGCAAGTTTCTTGCATGAAGATAGGAGTCTTGATGCCCTGAAAGTGTTAAATGCTCTTTCCAAAGAGCCGGACTCTAAACCAGGATATGGCATTAAGCGCAGAGAAAATTGGGCTGAATAATCCTTTTAGACTCCTCACGGTGCTGAGCTGACATTTTGATAGGCCACTGTGAGTAGGCAAGTCAACACTTCAGACTTTATCTTCAAATTCCACATTTTTCATGTCCATTTTCCCTCTTCCAAAAGACTATACTTGCAGCCACCTGAAGTCATAGCCACATAAAATTGCATATACATATTTAAAAGAATTCAATAAAGGGAGAATTTAATATCCCAAAGTATGGTAAGAAAAAAAAAAGGAAGCCTATTTCTGTTGAAAACCCATGTCTTAAATTTTATAAGAGTCACAGAATTTGTCTAAGGACAATGAATTATGACATGACAGCAAAATGTAGATGTTGCGGCATCAGTGTCTGTTTTGAGAATAAAAAAAATTAATACGGGGTTGAAGTATGAGTTTTAAAATCAGCTGGGACGATTTTCTGTGGTTTGATTATGGCTGTCAAAATATAATTCTTTTTTTTTTCCCCTTCCTATTCTTAATCAGACAGGCTCTTGAGAATGTTTCCCTACTGGGATTTCCAAATGTAATTGAAAGCTAGCTTCCAAATCTCACTGGTGTGCTGTGATAGCTACAGAAAGTTAAATCAGGGCGTGGCTGAAAAGAAAACAAGAAAAGGGTATCTGGAAACTAATGTCAGTGCAAGCGATGGTCAGAAGAGAAAATAAGATCAGGTCTGTAAGTCAAACAGCATGTTCTCAGAAAACCTCTGTTGTCTGGTCTAGTTTGCGTCTCTATCAACTTCCATCGACTTCCTTTTTTTTAGTACCTTATTCTTATTTCTTGGATAATTCTTAAATTTTCATTATTTACTTTTTTGTTTTTACCAGAGTACTGCTCAATTCTGGTTTATGGCGATACAGAGGAGTGAGCCTGGGACTTTGGAGCCTCAGGCATGAGAGTCCACTTTCATGACCATTATGCCATTTCTCCTAGTCTCTAATATTTATTTATTTATTTAAATACTTATTTATTTATTCCCTTTTGTTGCCCTAGTTGTTTCATTGTTGTTGTTATTGATGTCATTGTTGGATAGGACAGAGAGAAATGGAGAGAGGAGGTGAAGACAGGGGGGAGAAAAAGACACCTGCAGACCTGCTTAACCACCTTGTGAATCGACTCCCATGCAGGTGTGTTGTTAAAATTTTCGGCGGCTCTAGCTGGCCGGGCTAGCTTCACGGGCGGGTAACAGAGATGCGGAGACAACGGCTGGGCAGGGAAGCTGTATTTCTTTATTCAGGAACAACGATTCATAAACTAAGACAAACTAATCACCAAACAGAACTCTGCTGCCTCTTTGCCGGTGCAAGCACTCTCTCTCACTCTGACACTCTCGAACCCTCTGAACTCTGTCACTCTGGAACTCTGGCGGGGTTCCTCGGGGCGGGGCCAAGCAGGCCCGCGAAAACTAACTGGACTGATCCAATTCTCTTGGCGGGGAAGAACTACCCAATGTAAAGCATACAACACAGGTGGGGAGCTGGGGGACTCGAACCAGGGTCCTTACATGGTCCTTGAGCTTTGCGCCATCTGCACTTAATCCGCTGCGTTCCTGACCAACTCCCTAATATTTATTTTTTAAAAGATCTTTATTATTACTATTTATTTATTGGATAGACACAGAGAAATCAAAAGGGAAGAAGGAGATAGGGAAGGAAAGAGGAAGAGAGACACCTGCACTACTGCTTGATAATTTGTGAAGCTTCCTCTGCAGGTGGGTACTGGGGGCTTGAACACTGTGATATGTGCCCCTCAGCTGGGTGCACCACCACCTGATGGCCCCTGCTCCATCAGCTAACATCACTTCCTCTGTGGGTGACTCTTCCTAAGTAGAGTTGTCTGTCCCCTGCCTTTATCCCTCCAAGGATGTGGGTTTTGTGGGGGCTGGGCTGTGTGCATATTCACAGACAAGGATCTGTCTCCAGGGGGCCCAAGATAAAACAGACACTCCAAGGAGGTTGAGAATTGGAGGGGTTCTCCTGAGCCTTATCTTTCGCTATGCTAGCTGCAATTATTCTACATGCTAACTCAGTCAGTTCAAGTCTGAAAACTCATGTTCTGACCCGGAAATGCTGGTGCACACACGACTTTCATTTCTTCCAAACCTAGAGACTAGATCAGATCTGGGAATGGAATGAAACAGAAGTGCTTAACACTATACTTAGTACCTATGACATCTCACAGGGGGTTCCAAGAGTGACTTGCCTATGGAAGACCGCACAACAGTGCAGCACTGAGCAAGATGGCTGCGGCGGAGGAGCACAGTTACCTCCACGCTGCTCACAGAAAAAGTCGAGGCGGAATGGCCCCGACTTCTTTCCCCACTTGCCAAGGGTGGTCATGCAGCCCGGTCCTTTTGCTGACTGTTCACTAACATGTCAGCACCACCTTAGGATGTAGTAAGAGGCCACCACCCTAGAGTCTCTTACCAGGTCACCAGAACAAAATTTCATTGTGGTCAAGGAAATTGCACCCTCCACAAGCCACAGGACAGTCACGTCCAGATCTCCCTGTTCAGTCCCTGTATCAAACATGGCTGAATGATGGTCTGGCTCCCCCCCCCCCCCCCCCGCCTTAATAAGATCAACTGTTGTTTTTTTTTTCTCTTTTTTATTTATAAAATGGAAATACTGACAAGACCATAGAATAAGAGGGGCACATCTCCACACAGTTCCCACCACCAGAACTCCATATCCCATCCCCTCCCCTGATAGCTTTCCTATTCTTTATCCCTCTGGGAGTATGGACCCAAGGGTCATTATGGGGTGCAGAAGGTGGATGGTCTGGCTTCTGTAATTGCTTCCCTGCTGAACATGGGCATTGACAGGTCAATCCATACTCCCAGCCTGCCTCTCTCTTTCCCTAGTGGGGAAATAGGGATATGGGGAACTGGCTTTTCTTTTATTAAGAATAGAGTTTTCTAATACTTTTTAAGCTTCCCATGTCATGTACTAAGTATCTTAATCTCTGTGTGTGTGTTTGATGGAATTTTCTACTGAAGTGCTCTCATTGCTCCCTGCCCCTACCCCCATTTTGCATTCTTCTTCTTTCTTTGAAAAGAAGAAAAAAGAGGCCTACCACATACACACACACACCTTGAATGAAAGTGCCTGACCCCTGCTTTGGTTCTCGCCTGCCTGTATGTCAGAGGTCTCCCCTGAAGAAGTTTCCTGCACACCAGCATCACATGGAACCCTGTTTGGGGGTGTGTGCAGCTTACACACTTCAAAGGGGGCGCCCCAGAAATGAGCTGACCTTTCTGACCCAGCAACCGAAAGCAAGCCCGTGGGTGGCATCAAGGCTGTTCACCCCAGTGGATCTCTTCTTCCTCATCTGTCTGTCTTTGTGTTCTTCACAAAGTGGGGGGCACGGAGGGAACAACTGTTTTCTGGACCAGCTTCATAGGCAGGAAACCCTTCACCTCAGATTCTCTTCCAACAGTAAACTAGGGAAGGAAGGCAAAAGATGGGGGCGTGGGAGGGTAGGGGTTCAGGGCTGGTGAACAGAACACAGACCCTGATTGCCCTGATCACAGGGCTAATGACCCTGCCCTGGTGCACTGAGGGGCTGCTATTTACACAGCCCCAGGGCACTGTGACACACTGGGGGCTTTGGGGGGGGCTGGATGTCTTAGCCTTTGCGGGGGGGGGGGGGAGGGGAGGGGTATCATGGGTTTTGTGAGCTTTGAAAGTTCCAAAACAGCAACAGGGAAAACAAAAGACTTCCCACGATAGGTACATTTCAGAAAGAAAAAAAAAAAGTCAATCCTCTTCAGACCCTTTGCTTGTAAGTGCCTAGGGAGCTGGACTCACTAAGGGGGAGCAGAAATGCAGAGACAGACTTGGATGTTTTCTGACTGACACAGAGGGTGCATGCCTGCTCTCTTGGTTTGGTTGGGCACATTGGATCAGCACTTCAAGTCACCTCTTCTGTTTTTTTTTTTTTTTTTTTTCCTGTTTTCAAAGCTGCCTTTGGACCAAGGATCAAACATCATGCTTTTCCCCTTGGTCAATTACAGGTCACCTTTCTCTGGAACCTTCTCTCAGAAGGGAGTGGGGTTGTTAAAGGGGAGTGGGTGGGGGGGGGAAGCTTTTTATCTGAGTGACAGAAACAAAGACAAGTTTGTACCCTGGAGGGCCAGCCCCAGGGAGCTCTGCTCAGAGAGATGAAATGATTGTGGAGAATTCAAGCCTGTCCTGTGGCCCTGGCTGTCCTGTTCATGTTCTCCTGGGGCTTCTCCTTTTGCCTGGCTGAAAAGGTCTGGCCTGCTCCAGCTGAGAGGCACTGAGTGTGCACCTGACCTGAGGCCTCCAGGAGGAGCAGGAATAGGGGCAGCACACAGAATGGCATCGAAATTTGAGAGAAGTCACTGGCATTACCATTATGGCATTCATTCATTCATTAATTCATTCATTTATTCATTCATTCATGCTTATTTGACTCTACTGCTCCTGGAGACCCCCTTTTTTTCTTTATTTATTTGTAATAGATGTGAGAGAAAGAGGGAGGGAGAGAGGGGGGAAGAACGAGAGAGAAGAAGGAGGAGGAAGAGGAGGAGAGGGAGAGAGAGAGAGAGAGAGAGGAGAAAAAGAAGGAAGAGAAGGAGGAGGAGAGGGAGAGGGAGAAAGAGTTAGTCAGAAAGAGACCTGCAGCTCATGACAGCTCCCCCTTGCAGGTAGGGACTGGACTTGAACCTGGGTAATGGTAAAGTGTGCACTCTGCTGGGTGAGCCACTGGGCCTTCCATTCCTTACTTAAAAAATTAAAGAAAAGAAATTACATATATATATATGGACAGAGATAGAAGCAGAACATGACTCTTGCATATGGGGTAAACTCAGAACCTTGTGCTTGAGAGTCCAATGCTTTATCCACTGGACCCTAATTATGGTCTTTATGTCTATAAGAGATGCTTCTCGTAGGCTGCTGGGGAGATCCAGCTGAGAACGGGGATCTCTACGCCTTTCGATCAAAGGTCACAGTGATTGTGCAGCAGACTCTCATGCCTGAGACTTCAGAAGTCTCGGGTTCAATCCCTGGTACCCCCATATGTCAGATGTGAGCATCATTCCAGTCTCTTTTTCCTCATCCCCTCCCTCCTTAGGTTCACTCATGAAAATACATAAATAGGCTACATCACTGGTATGCAAAACAATTTCAGGATTGAGGCTCTGAGGTCTCAGGTTCAATCCCTGGCACCACCATAAGCCAGAGCTGAGAAGTCCTCTGGTAAAACAAATAAATATTTAAATATTTAAGAATATATGCAATGAGCTTAAAATGAAAGCCCATCAGCTTAAGCAATCCCAGCAAACACAACCAGTCTGGAAACTGGATGGAACCACTACAATATAGCTGATTAGCAAAGAAATATATGTGGAAGCCATTAAAAGTCTCTTCTTAAGCCTGGTTCAGGAGTTTTGGGGTCTCTGGGCTGTAAGCTATGCCCCGTTTTAGACACAACATAATTCAAGGAGGTGGTGTAGTTCTTCACAGGGGCTGAGGAGGTGATGTGAGGCTCCCAGGACTGACACAGAGACACTGGGCTAGCATGTCCCAGGAAGCTAGAAACCTCAGCCCATCTTCACTGACAACAAGATGGGTGGCACTCATGTGGGAGGACTCTGGGATCGGGGCCCAGATTCCGTTGTGTTTGAACCAGGTTACGCCCCAGAATAACTCACCACTTCTCAGCCTGTCTCTGCTACAGCTGTCTGGAACCCTGTGGGAATCCTGTGGTTCATAGTCATTCCCATCAGGAGACCGTGGGCGAAGGGAGTGGTGTGCAGCTGGCTTTCTTCTCCTTTCCAAGCAGGGATTGGAGTACTGTGGCTAACCCAGGAGGGGCACAGAGAACTCCCTCTCCACAAAGCTCTGAAGAGAAGACTGATGAGTCAGTCTTTCGTCCCCTAAGACAAACAAACAAACAAAGCAAACAAAAATTAAATGAGCTTCCTGGCGTACATTGGAAACCCCCATATGTGCTCAGGGTTCAGACACGGTGTTATCATAACCTGGAAAGGTCTGCACCTTCCCTGAGGAGTTATCTCTCTGGCCCTCTTTCTCTTTCCTACTCATGGAACGTAGTGGTTGGAAAAAAAAAGACTTGTTTTTCCTTTTTAATTTTTTTTATTATCTTCATTTATTTATTGGATAGAGATAGTCAAAAACTGAGAGGGAAGGGGGAGATAGAGAGCGAGAGAGACAGAGAGACATCTGCAGCCCTGCTTCACCACTCACAAAGCTTTCCTCCTACAGGTGGGGACTGGGGCCTCAAACCTGGGTCCTTGCACACTGTAACATGTGCACTCAACCAGATGCTCTTGGAAAGGAAGTAGAGAGGCACCGAGAGTGGCTTCCTCCCACATCCTCCCAAACACCACCCAGGCTATTAAGAATGATCACTTCCTCAGTAGGCTGGACCTGCTCACTAAATCAAAACCCCCCAATCTTCTGTTTTTGCCATTTTTAGAAGGGGGGGGGTCAGTGAGGCTTGGAGTGGATCCCAAACACAAGGAAATTCACTCTCATGACTTTCTTTCCTTGGCAAAATAATAATAATAATAATAATAATAATAACAACAACAACAACCACCACCACCACCATCATCATCACCACGACCACCATCATTATCCAGGCACTAGAGGACTTCAGAGCCGTCTCCTCTTCCTCCCACAAGTGACAGTGCTTCAATGTGTCCTGACTTAAGATGTAGCAAATCAGGGTCCTAAAAGCCCACCCACAAGCTATTCAGCTCCCTCCCAGGGTGGTGGTGGGGGCTGGGTAGGGGGTTCCTTTGCACTGGTTTGTTCTCAAGGTCTGTGGCCCCACCCCAGTCAGGGCTGATCTTCGAGAGACTTTTCCACAGAGGCGCAGGATCAATACTGTTTGCTCTCAGGCTCCTGTGCCCCCATTGGGCAGAGGCAGTCCCTGCAAGCCTCCCCCTGCACCCTGTGGTGGATCGATGCTCCCACAGTGAGGAGCTTTGTCTCTGCCTGGCTCTAAGATGTTCCGCCTGAGCTTCACGGTGGCTTAAAGGCCTGTGTCCCAGGTTCTCTGGATGACAATACAGCTTCCCCAATGCCAGCAGCATAACTGACATGTCAGGGAATAGTAGTGTAAGACCTGTGCCTTGTGCCTGCCATGCAAGGAGGTTCTCCTCTCTCTCTCTCTCTCTCTCTCTCTCTCTGTCTCACCAAAGGGTGTTGACTTCTTGGCTTCATTCTTCGAATAACTTTAATTGTTCTATAAGGTTAATTTTAGGACAGAGAGAGATTGAGATGAGGAAAGGGAGATAAACGTTGAGATACAAAGGGATCAGGTGGTGGCACACTCAGTTAAGCGCCCATAGTACCAAGAGCAAGGATATGGGTTCAAGCCCTGGCTCCCCACCTGCAAGGTGCACATAGTGTGAAGCACGAGGACAATTGCAAAGGATCTTGGTTTGAGGTCTTGGCTCCCCACCTGCAGGGAGTACATTTCACAAGCAGTGAAGCAGGTCTGCAGGTGTCTATCTTTCTCTCTCTCCCTCTCTATCTCCTCCTCCTCTCTCAATTTCTTTCTGTCCTGCCCAATAATATAGGGGGAAAATGGCCACCAGGAGCAGTGGATTCAGTGCTGGCACCGAGCCCCACTGATAACCCTAGAAGCAAATATATATATATATATATATATATATATATATATATATATATAGAGAGAGAGAGAGAGAGAGAGAGAGAGAGAGAGATAGACAGAGGCACCTGTAGCACTCTTTCACCATTTGTGAAACTCCCCACGCCCCCTAAGGGTATGGAATGGGGCCTTGAACTAGAGTCCTCTCCCACCTGCAGGAGGAAAGCTTCAGGAGTGTTGAAGCAGGTCTGCAGGTTTCTTTCTGTCTCTCTCCATCGCTACCTCCCCCACTCAATTTCTGTCTCTATCCAATAATAAATAAATAGATAAATATTTAAAAAAAAAGATGTAGTTGATCAGAGGAACAGAAAACACTCAAGTATATTACTTAAAAAAAAAAAAACCCAAGAACCATAAAGCTTTGTTTGATCCTCAGTTTTGTAAATGGCAGAGTGACTCTATGGCCCTCCTCCCCCTCCTCCTCCTTCTCAGCCTCCCCCTCCTTTTATCCTCCTTCTCCCTCCCCCTTCCACCTCCCCCTCTTCTCCTATTTTTTCTCTTCCACCTTCTCTTTCCCTTTCATAAACAAAAAAAAAAAATACATATTGAAAAAAAAAACAGAATAGGTCTGACATCTGGCTAGGGATTTGTTTGTTTGGGGGAGGGGAGCATAGTTGTGCATGGGTCATAGGTCACACTTGAAAACACTTGTTGCCAAAATGACTTAAACTTCCAAAGTTGACCTATGTGTGTGTGTTTTTTTCCTGAAAATTGATTATTTGAGTAAGTGACCAATAGTCACATGTAAGTGGTAAATTTAAAAACAATAATTGTAGATTATTTTGAATTTTAAGATGAATAATTACCTTATTCTTCCACTGACACATTATTATATTACTACTACTACTATTACTACTACTACTATTACTACTATTACTATTACTACTACTACTACTATTACTGCTACTACTACTATTACTACTACTACTACTATTACTACTACTACTATTACTATTACTACTACTACTATTACTATTACTACTACTACTATTACTACTACTGCTGCCACTACCATTACTGTTTTGACCAAAGCATCACTTAACAGGTCACAGTACCTCTGGGAATTAAGCCTGAGACTTCTCTCCTGTAAACTCTTCATGTTACTCTCTCCACAAAATGTTGTGTGTTTTGAAGGATGCCACCTTTCTTGAAGTTTTGTTTTTAAAATAAATCATAGGAAGATGGGGCAGGAGCAATGACACATTCTCTTGAACACACATTAACCATGCACAAGAACCTGGGTTCAAGCCCCCAGTCCCTACCTGTAAGGGAGGCGGGGGACTTGTCTAGTGATGAAGCAGTGCTGAGGGTCTCTATCTCCTTTCCCCTCTATCTCCTTTCCCCTCTATCTCCTTTCCTCTCTATCTCCTTTCCCCTCTATCTCCTTTCCCCTCTATCTCCTTTCCCCTCTATCTCCTTTCCTCTCTATCTCCTTTCCCCTCTATCTCCTTTCCCCTCTAGCTCCCCTCACCTCTCAATGGCTCTCTGTCACTAGCAATAACAGCAACAGCAACAGTCAAGAAATGAAAATAAATATTCAGAATAAATCATTGGTCCCTTATGGCCAACTGCACTCTGATATTAGGTCTCTGTGTCATAAATATGGCAGATAGATTTTTTTTTTTTTAACAGAGCCCTGCTCTGCTCAGCTCTGGTCTGTGGTGGTACTGGGGATTGAACCTGGAACCACTGGTGCCTGAGGCATAAAAGTCTTCTTGCATACCCTTTATATTGTATCCTGAATCCAAGTTTCCTAGTTACTACTAGATCATCTACCACCTCAGTACATCACTTCCACATATAGTATGTGCTGAACAAATCCTTCTTACTGTGTTAACTGGTCAGAGTCATCCTCTAACAAGTCAAGTCTCTCTATAAACCATACAGACTCCAAAACTGTGAAAATAATTCAGATCATCTCCAGTAACTTGGGCTCATTAGAGGAATCATCAATTTCTCCAGCAACAAGAAGCAAAGTTGCCTCTACCAGTGCTTTGATTTAGCACTCCGTCCATTCCAGGTTGACTATTTTCCTGGGGCTTCTGCACATGCTGGACTCCGAAGATACGTGATTTTAAAAAATCCTGCTGGAATATTTTGGTGTTTTAAGTTGTTGGGTATAGTGGAGAAAAGAAATCAAGCTTGTCAGATACATGAGAGTTGTAGAGGGGAGATGGGGGCAGAGGGAGACAAAGAATTGGTTTTGCTTATTAGAACAACTCAGGATGACAGCTGTGGACCAGAGTACTGTTTGGGAAACATAACATGAAATGGACCTAACGTGCTGAGATGAGAGGGAGAGAGTGTACGAGAGTAAATGATGTCTCCTGCACGCACGCATGTTGACTGCAAGCGAATTAATATCATTTCCAAGGGCACTATCATTTCCACGGCTACAGAAGTCACAAGTGACATGGACACGATTTTATGAAATTTGTTTTAAATGCATTTGTCTAAGACAGTGATATAGATAATGAAAACATCAGGAAGGACCAAGCTCATTACATAGGAGAAAAGAGGTTCCCAACTCACTGTGAAACTAAGGCCGTGTAGAAAGCTAAAGTAATGGCGCAAAGCACAAGGTCGGCATAAGGATCCCGGTTCGAGCCCCCAGCTCCCCACCTGCAGGGGAGTCGCTTCACAGGCGGTGAAGCAGGTCTGCAGGTGTCTGTCTTTCTCTGCCCCTCTCTGTCTTCCCTTCCTCTCTCCATTTCTCTCTGTCCTATCCAACAATGACGACAACAATAACAATAATAACTACAACAACAACGAAAAACAACAAGGACAACAAAAGAGAAAATAAATAAATAAAATATTAAAAAAAAGAAAGCTAAAGTAAATGAAAACTGAGGTTCCATTTTAAGTGCCAATTAATATAGGGCACAGATAGAAAAGGCTGGTTTTGGTCCTTCCTTGCTTGCTTGCTTGCTTCCTTCCAACTTTCTTCTTCTTTCCCTTCCTCCATCTTTCTCTTTATTCTTTTTTTTTAAATTTATTTATTTATTTATTCTTTTTGTTGCCCTTGTTGTTTTTTTTATTGTTGTAATTATTATTGATGTCATTGTTGTTGGACAGGACAGAGAGAAATGGAGAGAGGAGGGGAAGACAGAGAGAGAGGGGAGAGAAAGACAGACACCTGCAGACCTGCTTCACTGCCTGTGAAGCGACCCCCCTGCAGGTGGGGAGCCGGGGGCTCGAACCGGGATCCTTCCTCTGGTCCTTGTGCTTAGCGCCACCTGTGCTTAACCCGCTGCGCTACCGCCTGACTCCCCTTTCTCTTTATTCTATCTCTCCTCCTCCTTCTTTTCCCTCCGCATCTCTCTCTCCCTTCTCTCTCTCTCTCTCTCTCTCTCTCTCTCATTCCAGAAGATGGGTACATACATGACACAGTGGTGTAAGTGACAGAATTGACTGTCACTTTGCAGTTACAGTCTTGGGAATCAACTTGTTACATTCTTGTTTAATTGCCACGAGGGTTATTTTTAGGATTTGGTACCAGCACTATTATCCCACTACTTCTGGAGGCCATTCTCTCTCTCCTCTCTCTTTCTCTCTCTCTCACTCGCTTGCTCGCTCACTAGCTCTTTCTTTCTATCTCTCTCTCTCTCATTTGTTAGGACAGACAGAAACTGAGAGCAGGGAAGGAGATAGGGAGAGAGAAAGACAGACACCTGCAGACCTGCTTCACAGCTCATGAAGTTCTACAGGTGGGGAGGGAGTTTGAGCCCAGGGCCTCGTGCATGGTAGCGTATGGGCTTAATTGTGGTGTACTACTGCCCAGTCCCTGAATGAACTAATTTTTTTAACAATTTTCTCTTTATATTTCAATAATAACTGGAGCTCTATCTGACACCCCACTTCAACTTGGTGGAAATATGTCGTACACACTTCTTTTATTTGTAAGGAATTCATTATGTTACCATTTCCTCCCATCCCTCAGATTTCTTGCCTGTTTTATATTTCTTTTGATCTTCACTGAGCACTGTCCGCTGCATATGTGCTTGACACAAATATTCAAAATGCAAGTGGATGGATCAAAATTTCTTTTACTTTTATTCAGAACTGGTGCCTCACACATATGTGATTTTACCACTCTCAGTGGCTTTTTGCATTTAGATAGATGCCTAAAGAAACAGAGGTAGATGGAGATCTAGATAGAGATAGAGGAGCTATCCTCAGGAACACCTAAGGAAATCATGCCTTGCTTTCCTTACCTCAGAGGGAAATGGAAGAGGAGGGTCACCTGGAAGTTGTTAAAGGGTGTGGCTTAGAAAGGACGTGAAGGAAGGGTCTTAGAAGTATGAAGAAGAAGGAGGAGGAGGAGAAGGAGAAGGAGAAGGAGAAGAAGGAGGAGGAGAAGGAGAAGGAGAAGAAGAAGAAGAGGAGGAGGAGGAGAAGGAGAAGAAGAAGAAGAGGAGGAGGAGGAGGAGGAGGAGGAAGAAGGAGAAGTAGAGAAAGAAGAAAAAGAAGAAGGAGGGAGGAGGAGGAGAAGGAAAGGGAGAAGGAGAAATACAAGGAGAGGGAGAAGGAGAGGAAGAAGGAGAGGGAGAGGGAGAAGGAGAAGGAGGAGAGGGAGAGGGAGGAGAGGGAGAGGGAGGAGAGGGAGAGGGAGAGGGAGGAGAGGGAGAGGGAGGAGGAGGAGGAGGAGGAGGACCAGTTCTGTTGCCTCTGTTCACTCTGACTCTGCCTATCTGTTGAGCTGTATGTGTGCTCTCACTTTTTCTGATAAGAACTTAAAAATCCCTAAAACTATAATCTTCTCCACAATCTTTGGAGTGAGGCCATAGCGAAGTAGACACCATATGGGGGGAGCCATCACAGCTCCTCTTCTCCCTGCTACAACAGGGCAAGTCAGATGCCCGGATGCTGAGCTAAATTGCTGACTAACCTTCCTTCCTCATGGGTGAGCTATCTCTTTAACTACATTATCTACTTACCTTATTGTGTATCTTTTTTCCTTTCCTAAATTAAATTGATTTTCTACTCTGTATGGCATTTAGAGTCAATTCTCCACCCCTTCACCCTTCTCTCCTCTATTTCTGTCTCATTTCCCTAGTTTAAGCCCACACTTTTCCCTCCATGAGTGTCTTTTCTAAATGAATCTATATTCCTTGCCAGCACCTAGAGTACCCTGTGAATTCTTTCTGGGGGTCACTCAAGAAGTCCTCAGACTAGCTCATCCAAGTTCTAATTTCTACAGATTTTTATTGGAGTTTCACTAAGTAGATGTGATGATTTTATTTTGGGCTGTATGACTTAGTTTCTAGCCCTTCTTCCCTTCTGCAATGTTAGGCAGAGAGCAAGTGGTTTTACCTTTTTCATACCTCTAATCACAAGATGGTCTTTCTGCCAAAACCAAAGTCCATCTTGAGTAATTCCATTTGCAGGGCTATCTATGGAATCTCATAACAATATACTATTCATTGTGGTCCCGGTGGAAACCCACCACGAATAACAAAGACTGACACTCCCAAGACAGGAAAGAGACCCTTCCCCAAAACAGGAAATTCCAAGGATTTCCAGTACCTCCGGAGGTCCAAGGACAAAGGGCAACCAAATGCTTTACGATACAGAACTATTATTATTTTGCTGAAGTATGTAACATAAGATACAAACTTCTAAGTGCTTCCACATGGATCTCTTAAAAGAACAATGATCTTCCATTGTGTTGTAGAGTCAATAAATAATAAAACAAATAAGTAGAGAGTAAACAAATAAGAGTAAGTAAGCAATGCAAGTATTAAACTAGAGACATTTAAGTTTAACTTAAGTATAGGAGAGTTATCTTCTACTATACCATCCACATTCAATTTTCTCTAGTTGTCTTACTCCCCGCCTCCCTTCAGTTCAAGTTCCAATCTAGAGGCATAGGTCTTGCATTCTCTAGACAGAAACCACCCCTTCTTTGAATTCTTTCTCTCATGATCCTGGCAGTAGAGAAGTGTGTAGAGCAGGTGTTTTATTTCAACCCCCCCCCCTCACTTTGGGGCTGTCTGATTGTTTCCTCATGACTGGGTGCAGGTGATGCATTTCCTGACGGGAATATTCAGGTTTTGCAGTGTCCTCAGAGGTGAACCATGTCAGGAAGCACACAAGACCTCCCTTCACTTTGTTTACATTCTTCTCTTGACTGCAAAGTTGTCCTTGACCTCCTTGTAATTAATTAGCATCCAGGTGGAGATGCATTGAGATGATGGAAATACACAACTCTTTAAGCAAATCCCACTGATGTGGGGGCTACTGACTGTAGCAGTGGTGACTGCAAAGTGGGTTTTCTCTAACTCTTTTTTTCCCCTTCGTTTCGTGCTATCTGGTATTCTATTGTGTGTGTGTGTGGGGGGGGCAACTTAATCTTTATTTCTTTATTTGTTTGCTTGCTGAGCTGTGTATATCAGGGTCATGGGTTCTTTTTTATCTTGATTTGTGAGATTATAATTTGCTATGTCTTTTTCTTTTACATTTTCTTATTTATTTGTTTATTTATGTATTTATTATTGGGTAGAAACAGAGACATCGAGAGGGGAGAGGGAGATAGAGAGGGAGAAAGACAGACACTTGTAGCCTTACTTTACCACTCATGAAGCTTTCCCCCTGCAGGTGGGGACCATGAGCTTGAACCCAGACCCTTGCATACTGTGTGTGCTTAAACAGGTGTCACCGCCTGGCCCCTTTAATTTGCCATCATTACAATTTGTTATATTATTGTCTTAGTATTGCTTCCTAGGCTTTGACCTAATTTGCTCCTTTCCCATAGTGTTCCTCTCTTCCTTTCACACTGTATGGCTTACTTATCTTTTTTGTTTGTTGTTAATATTTGAAAGAAGATATATTATTAATTTAATGAGAGAGATACAGAGAGAGACACAAAAGATAGAGAGATCAGAGCACTGCTAAACTCTGGCTTATCATAGTGCTGGAGTTGAACCTGGGACCTTAGAGCCTTAGCCACGAAAGAGTTCTGCTTAACTATCATGCTAACTCCCTAGCCCTGATTCATACACACACACACACACACACACACACACACACACACACACACACACACACACACAGATTACTTATATACCAGAAGTGAACCACAGCAAAACTCTGGCACCTGTGTTTCCAGGGACTGAACTCGGAACCTCATATTTGGCAGTTCAACATTTTGTCCACTGCAATACCACATAGAGTGCTGATTTACTTATTTCTAATGACTGGTGCATCTTGTCGTTCCTTCCAGACAGCTCTTGGTTCTCTTGGCATGTAAACCCCAGGAAGTCATATATTTCTGTCCAGTTTTTTTCCTTGCTAGACGTGCTAAGTACCCAAGACACAGCAGGGACTCAATAATACGTGTGGAATAGGTGCATGTCTACATAGCAGATAGAGTCCTTCCCAAGTTGTTATCCATCCCTGACTGAAAAATGAAAGCTGACAACTCATACACAATGGAATTACTTCTAGAAGAGGGACAGCTGGACATAGCCCAAGTCTGCTCACACCAATTTAATTTTCTACCTAGATGTTTTACACTGTTTGTGGCTATTTTGAAAACAAGCCGGGGGCCAGGTGGTAGTGAGCTGGTTAAGAGCACACGCTACAGTGCACAAGGACCTGGGTTCAAGTCACTGGCCCCACCTGCTGGGGGAAAGCTATATGATTGATGGAGCAGGGCTGCATGTGTCTGTCTCTTCTCTCTACCCCCCCCCCAATTTCTCTCTGTCTCTATCCAATAATAAATAGATAAAAATAATAATAATCAAAAGAAAACAAGTGTGTCATCATCATCATCATCATCTTCTTTTGCTTGTTTGGCTAAGCTCACATGTGAGATTCTGAGCAAATGGCCCTGCAGCATATCTTCTCTTTCCGGTTGAGTCACACGGGTGCTTCCACAGATGACCAATTTACTCACCGTGTGTAGCCACTGGGGCCTCTCGTTTAGTCAGAGTGTGTGGTGCAATGGCTGCCCACAGACAGCAGAATGAGACCCGCAGAGACTGGAGCTGGGAAGCCATGTTTTCTTTTTTTTTTTTTTTCAGTTCACTATCACCTGAGGTGGGGGTGACAGAGCCATCAAGGACACCCAGTCCTCCTGGGAAACAGCTTTGCGGTTCCCTGTTAACAAGACACTAACACATGCCCCGCAATTAGGGGAGAATTTCCTTCCAGGGACCATTCAGGGAATAAGCAGCACTGCTTTGGTTTACCTGGATAATATTCACACCTTAGAAAAAATAGCTGTGACGAATAGCTCAGAGGGAAAACTGGGGTCCTTAGCCCTTCTATGAGCTGACTTAAAGCTAGCAGTGGAAGCCAGAGCTTCTGTATTTGAAGAATGAAGAAATGGGTGCACTTTTTCTTCTTTTTCCTTCTTTTGCCTGCCCTACAAATCCACCTCTCCTGGCGGACATTTTTTTTGTTTGTTACTGGATAGGACAGAGAGAGATCGAGAGAGGAGGGGAAGACAGAGAGGGGGAGGGAAAGATAGACACCTGCACACCTGCTTCACCGACTGTGAAGTGACCTCCCGGCAGGTGGGGAACTGGGGGCTCCAACCAGGATCCTTGCACGGCTGACTCCTTGTGCTTCATACTATGTGCACTTAACCCATGTGCTACCACCTGGCCCCCCTACACTAAGTGGAAACTCTTCCACTGACGAAGCTGTTTCAAGTGAGCTCTCTGCAAATCACCCTGATGCACTGTCTCATTTGAAGCCCAGGCTGGCAAACTTCACACTGGTGTCAGACAAGGTGACCTTGTGAACCCAGGACTGGTTAATTTGCTTGAAATGATGACAGCCATAATCTTCTCATCTTGACTCGACTGCCCTCATTTGAAGTGGACAGTGACTTCCCCTGTTAGGGTGATGACACATTAAGACAAGTGTGTGATTACTACATCTGGATGTGGCACACGGGTAAGTGTACACAGCCATCCACCTGTCTGTCTGTAAGCCACGTTTAGCACCCGTGGCTTCCATTTTCTGTGACTGGTTTATTGGTGTGTTTCAGCCTGTCTCCCGGTCCCTCATTTCCTTCTGGGACAATATCAATCACCAGCTCCTTCAGTTGAGCTCAAGTGTGTTATCAGTAGGTTAACTCCTCTATGAAGATACTCCAACAGAAGTAATTTCCAGGCTATGCTGACAAACCTATAATACATGGGCTCCTTTACTAAGGAGAAGGAACACAACCATATCAGCAAATTAGAGAAGGGTTAGGGGCCAGGAGGTAGCTAGCTGACTGGTTTAAGCACACATACTCCAAAGCACAAGGATATGGGTTCAAGCCCCTGGCTCCCCACCTGCAGGGGGGTCACTTCACAAGCAGTGACCCTACAGTTTCTACTTTCTCTCTATCTCCCCCTCTGCTCTCAATTTCTCTCTATCCTATCCAATAAAATGGAGAGAAATGACCAACAGGAGCAGTGGATTCACAGTGCCTGCACCAGGCCCCAGTGAGGCAGAGAGAAGGTGAGAGAGGCAGAGAGAGAAAGTGAGAGAGCCAGAGAGAGAGAAAGAGGTTGATTTAGACTTCATTTTCTCTCTTTCATCCATGGTCAGTCTCTCTCTCTCTCTCTCTCTCTCTCTCTCTCTCTCTCGTCAACTAGATATTGGATTCTTATGGCACAAAAGTTGATTTTCTCCTAAAATCTTTAGATGTACCATACCTCCTTGATTAGCTGAGAGGATAATTTGAGAATATATATATATATTTAATTTCTTTATTGGGGAATTAATGTTTTACATTCCATAGTAAATACAATTGTTTTCAAATGCATAATTTTTTCCCAGTTTTCCATATAACAATACAACCCCCACTAGGTCATCCTTCTTGGATCTGTACTATGCCCCCCACCCACCCCAGTCTTTTACTTTGGTGCAAAATGGCAATTCTAGTTCAGGTTCTACTTGTGTTTTCTCTTCTGATCTTGTTTTTCAACTTCTGCCTGAGAGTGAGATCATCCCATATTCATCCTTCTGTTTCTGACTTATTTCACATAACATGAATTTTTCAAGGTCTATCCAAGATCGGCTGAAAATGGTGAAGTCACCATTTTTTACAGCTCAGTAGTATTCCATTGCTCAGCCACTCATCTGTTGTTGGACACCTGGGTTGCTTCCAGGTTTTGGCTATGACAAATTGTGCTGCCAAGAACATATGGATATACACAGATCTTTTTGGATGGATGTGTTGGGTTCCTTAGGATATATCCCCAGGAGAGGAATTGCAGGATCATAGGGTAGGTCCATTTCTAGCCTTCTGAGAGTTCTGCAGACTGTTCTCTGTTCCAGAGGTTGGACCAATTGACATTCCCACCAGCAGTGTAGGAGGGTTCCTTTGGCCCCACACCCTCTCCAGCATTTGCTGCTGTTACCTTTTCTGATATATGACATTCTCACAGGAGTGAAGTGGTATCTCATTGTTGTCTTTATTTGCATTTCTCTGACAATCAAAGACTTGGAGCATTTTTTCATGTTTCTCAGCCTTTTGGATCTCTTCTGTGGTGAATATTCTGTCCATGTCCTCTCCTGATTTTTGGATGGGGTTATTTATTTTCTTCTTGTTGAGTTTGGCAAGCTCTTTATGTATTTTGGTTATTAGCTTCTTGTCTGATGTATGCCATGTAAAGATCTTCTCCCATTCTGTGAGGGGTCTCTTGGTTTGAGTAGTGGTTTCTTTTGCTGTGCAGAAGCTTTTTAAGTTGATGTAGTCCAATAGACTTATACTTGCCTTAGTCTTCTTTGTAAACGGATTAATTTCACTGAAGATGTTTTTAAAATTTATATGGAAAAGAGTTCTGCCAATATTTTCCTCTAAGTTTCTGATAGTTTCTGGTCTAACATTCAAGTCCTTGATCCACCTGGAATTTAATTTTTTATTTCGTGAAATACAGTGGTCAAGTTTCATTCTTCTGCATGCTCCAACCTATATTTCCAACTTCATTTGTTGAAGAGATTCTGCTTTCCCTATTTAATAGTCTGGGCACCTTTGTCAAAGATTAGATGCCCATAGGTGTGGGGGCTTACTTCTGGGCTCTCAATTCTATTCCACTGCTCAGTGTGTCTGTTCATGTTCCAGTACCAAGCAGTTTTGATGACAATGGCCCTATAATACAGTTTGAGATCTGGGAGTGTGTTGCCTCTAGTTCTGTTCTTTCTTCTCAAGATTGTTTTGGCAATTCTAGGTATTTTCTGGTCCCAGATAAACATTTGTAGCATTTGTTCTAGTCTCCTAAAAAATGTGATTGGGATCTTGATGGGGTTAGCATTAAATTTGTAGATGGCTCTGGGTAGTATATTCATTTTGATGATGTTAATTCTTCCAACCCATGAACATGGAATATCTTTCCACTTCTTTGTGTCTTTTTCAATTTCATTGAGTAGTGAATTATAATTTTCAGTATACAAGTCTTTCACTTCTTTGGTTATGTTTAGTCCTAGATATTTTATTGTTTTTGTTGTTATAGTAAAAGGAATTGATTTTTGGATTTCACCTTCTTCTAACTTAGTGTTTGCATAGAGGAATGCCACTGAGTTTTGAATGTTAATTCTGCAGCCTGACACCTTATTGTATTGCCTGATGGTTTCCAAAAGCTTCTTGCTGGATTCCTTAGATTTTACTATGTGTACTATCATGTCATCTGCAAATAGGGAGAGTTTGACTTTTTCTCTTCCAATCTGTATCCCTTTAATCTCTTACTCATGCTTGATTGCTATGGCGAGAACTTCCAATACTATGTTGAATAATAACGGTGATAGTGGAAATCCCTGTCTAGTACCTGATCTGAGGGGAAATGCTTCCAGTTTTTCAACATTGAGTATGATGTTGGCTGAAGGTCTGCTATATACAGACTTCACTATCTTCAGGAATTTTCCATCTATTCCCATTTTTTGTAGTGTTTTGATCATAAAGGGATTTGTATTTTGTCAAAGGCTTTCTCTGCATCTATTGATATGACCATGTGGTTTTTGGTCTTGCTTTTATTGATGTGGTGGACCATGTTGATTGATTTACATATATTAAGCCAACCTTGCATCCCTGAGATAAACCCCACTTGGTCATGATGAACAATCTTTTTAATATACTGCTGTATCCGGTTGGCTAGAATTTTGCTCAATATTTTAGCATCTATATTCATCAGAGATATTGGTCTGTAGTTTTCTGGTTGTGTCACTGTCTGCTTTTGGTATCAAAGTGATGTTGGATTCATAGAAGCTGGAAGGGTGTATTCCAGTGTCTTCAGTCTTCTGGAAAACTTTTAAACATAGAGGTATAAATTATCTCTTCCTTGAAGGTTTTGTAGAATTCATTTGTAAAACCATCTGGTCCAGGATTTTTATTTTGGGGAAGGTTTTTGATAACTGTTTCAATTTCATTAGCTATGATGGGCCTGTTCATGTTATCTAGTTCCTCTTTACTTAATTGTGGAAGTTCGTAGGTATCTAGGAAGTCGTCCATTTCTTCCAGGTTCTCCAGCTTGGTGGTGTATAGTTGTTCATAGAAGTCACACTTGATATGCTGAATTTCTGTGGTGTCTATTGTGATATCTCCTCTTTCAATTATGATCCGATTTATTTGTGTTGTGTTGTGAGTCTGGCTAAAGGTTTGTCAATTTTGTTCACTCTTTCGAAGAACAACTTTCATTGATCTTTTGTATGGTTTTCTTATTCTCAATGTTATTTATTTCTGCCCTAACTTTAGTAATTTCTGTCCTTCTGGTTGCTTTAGGGTTCCTTTGTTCTTCTTCTAGGTCTTTAAGATGTGCAATCCAGCTGTTTATTTGCGCTTTTTCTTGTTTCCTAATGTATGCTGGTATGGCTATGAACTTCTCTCTCAGTCCTGCCTTAGCTGTGTCCAAAATACCTTGATAGCTTGTGTCTTCATTTTCATTGAGCTCTCAAAATCAAACATTTTGATTTCTTTCTTTATTTCCTCTTTGACCCAGTAGTTGTTAAGTAGTATACTATTGAGCCTCCACATTTTGGGACTATTACTAATTTTTTGTTGATTGTGAAGTGTTAGTTTAATTCCACTGTGGTCTGAGAAGATGCTTGGGATGACTTCAGTGCTCTTGAATTTTCTGATGCTGTCTTTGTGGCCTAACATATGATCTATCCTTGAGAATGACCCATGTGGACTTGAGTAAAATGTGTTTTCCAGTATCTTGGGATGAATGACTCTGAAAATGTCCAATAGTTCTTGTTTATCTATCTCTTCATTTAGCTCCCTCATGTCTTTATTGATTTTCTGCCTGGATGATCTATCAGGTGGAGAGAGTGGGATGTTGAAGTCCTGTACTATGACTGTGCTTCTCTTAATATATTCCTGTAGCTCTTTCAGATGTTTGATGTATTTAGTTGGCTTCTCATTGGGTGCATAGAGATTAGTACTGACCTTTTTTTGTGGGCCATTGACTTCTATGATAGTTTTCCATCCTTTCACTTTGAGTCTGTGTTTGTCTTGTTGAGTTAGGTGGGTTTCCTTAGACAGCATATTGTTGGGTTGTGTTTCCTCATCCATCTTCCTAATCTGTGCCTTTTAATAGGTGAATTCTAGCCATTGACATTTATTGATATCAAAGATTGAAGACATCTTAATGCCATTCTTATAGAATTTTAGAGTGCTCTGATATATGGCATATTTATGGTGGTCTGACTGTTTATATGAGACCTTTCAGAACTTCTTTCAGGGCAGGCTTGGTGATAGTTGATTCTCTCAACTGTTGCCTGTCTGAGAAGGTTTTTATGCCTCCAACTAGTCTGAATGACAGTCTAGCAGGATACAGTAGTCATGGATGAAAGCCTTTCTCATTAAGCACTAGACAGATATCTTGCCATTCTCTTCTGGCCTGTAGTGTTTGTGTGGAGAAGTCTGCTGCTAATCTTATGGGTTTTCCTCTGTAGGTGACTCTGTTTTTCTCTTGCAGCCTTAAGGATCCTTTCTTTATTCTTATTCCTTTCCACTCTAAATATGATGTGTCTTGGTGTCTTTCAGTCTGCGTTAATTCTGTTTGGGACCCTCTGGGCTTCTTGAACTTTTATGTCTTTTTATGTTGTCTAGACTTGAGAAGTTCTCAGCTATTATGTCCTGAAGAGTGCTTTCTTCCCCTCCCTCTGTTTCTTCCTCTAGTAAGCCAATAATGTGTATATTATTTGTTTTGAAGTCATCCCATAGGTCTCTATTATTGTTTTCAGTATCTCTTAATCTCTTTTTGAGATCTCTTACTTTTTTTAGTTGTCTCTAATTTATCCTTGATCTTGCTAATTCTGTCTTCAGCCTCATTGATTCTATTCTCTCTCCCCTCTACTGTTTTCTGGAGTTCATCTATTTTGTTACCCTGTTCTGATACTGTTTTAGCTTGTTCAGTTAGTTGTGTTCTTAGCTCAGCTATTTCAGCTTTCAGCTCTCTAGTAACCTTGAGATAATTAATGTTTTATTCCAGGATCTCATTTGTTGTTTCTGCATTTCTGATGACAATTCTTTCAAACTCTTTACTCACTCCTGTGACTATTTCCTTAACTAGTGTTTGGATGTTGACCTCATTATTTTGTGCTTCAACCTTTGGGGGGCTTTTAGCTGGACTCTTGTCCTAGTTCATTTCTCCAATATTTCTTCTTGTTGGTTTAACCATTCTATATAGTATGTTATGAGATTCCTCTCTCAGTACTTTTCAAATTACTGATCATTCTTGACTGGACTGACTTGTGTCTAAGTAAGGTAATTAAAGGGTTCACAGTTGTGGAAACTGACAGTTGTTTCAATATTATTTTAATCTCTGAGTTGGAGCACAGTGCCTTAAAAGCTTCTTTTGTTCTTTTTCTGCCCTGTAGGCTATGGGAGCCTGAGGGCTTTTACACTACAAGTAGGCTTTTTAGCTTAATCACTGGCTCCTGACCAAGAGATAAATCAAGGTGGGGCAGAGATAATCTAGTGGTTATGCAAAGAGACTCTCACAGTCCCACCACTAGGCCAGGGAGGTGTAGATCTTCTCCTGAGTTTCCTGGTTAGTTCTCTGTCCCCTGGTGTCAGCACAGGCCTCTCAAATTTCTGGGTGTGTCTATCCAATAAGTAAATAAAGATAATAAATAAAAATATAAATAAAAACTGGCAAAATGTCAAGGAATAAAATCCCACTCATTATCTTCAGACCCCCAAATCTCATTCTGTAAAAATCCTTCCTGGTGCTTGTATTTTGAATGAACTATTTCATAGCTCTTCCCTTTTGTTTTTTGGCTACATTAAACAAAGCAATCAAAGGGTTTGTAAACAATAGGCATGAAAACTATATAATGATTAAAATTTAAAACACATAACATAGCCTTTCACCATCAAAAACAAATGCTGTGGCTGGTGTTGATGTCCAAACTGTATGGATAGCTTTACGACTGAGAAACACAGGAAAATCTAATTAATATGGATTGGATTGAAAATATCCATAACAATAAACTCGAGATCAAACATGTTAATGTCCTTTAAGGTCTGTTTCATACATTCAGTAATTGGGTCTGCATTGTCATCAAACATGGTAAATGATATTTTCCTTAATTGTTTGTAAGAACATTTATATTTGCCACTTGAAGCATTTTTTTCTTTCTCCTCTGTGCAGATACTTTTAACACTGCTTTGATAGTTCACTGCTTTGCTACATACATGATCCAGTATCAATCCAGGTCCCTGACACAAAGGAGGAAGGTTTTAGTGCTATAGTTTCTTTTTTTTTTAATTTTTAAAAATTTATTTATTATTGTATAGAGACAGAGAGAAATTAAAAGAGATGGCAGAGATAGAGAGGGAGAGAAGCAGAGAGACACACTGCTTCACCACTTGCAAAGTTTTCCCCCTGCAAATAAGGGCCAAGGGCTTGAACCTGTAACCTTGCACATTGTAATGTGTGTGCTCAACCAGGTGAACCACTGCCTAGCCCCTGGCATCCTCCTCTTTCTCTCTCTCTCATTTTCTGCTCCCTCTCTCATTCTTCCTATCTGAAAATAATCTGGAGTAAGGAAGTCTCAGAAATGACCAGTAAAATAAAAGAAAAAATCATTTTTACGTATTCAGTTGGGTTCAGTATCAGTGACTAACTCACTGATTCTGATGATAATGTTTTCTTTTTGTCTGAAGTGTGGGTGGATTTTTTTTAAAGGAATAAATACTGAGACAAACAGATGTACATTAATATACATATGTGACTAAGTAAAAAAAATCTAAATGAAATTTTATTACTTTGGGGGGCCTGCTTAGGGATGTGTAAAGTACTGTATGCATTTTAATATTCCCAGGTAATAGACAGTCATGACAATTCAATAAATACTAAGACACTCATTAACTAATCACTTGATAAGTGAAAGTATGGCTGTCCAGTTTGAACTTACTAATATAATTTCTCATGTGCATCATGAACGCAGTATCAGTGAAAGAACTTTTGAGAATGCAGATGAATACTTCTCACTTACAAGTATCTACAACATGAATATACGTATATTTAAATGATCCAAATCCACATAATAGAAAAGTGGGAAATGACTGATTTCATATGAACATGTATCCCTTATTATATGTCTTTCTTTTCAATTACACATCTTAAAATATTTTTATGTAAGAGAGATATGGGATGGGGAGGAAAGAGAGAGAAAAAAGAGAAAGAGAGAGAGAGAGAGGAGATTGAAGCACTGATCAACTAAATAGGTCCCTTGGTGTTGTCCATAGAAAAGACTGGGATCAAACTCAGAATTTTCTTTGTGAAAAGAGTGCACTCTGCCTGCTGAGCCTTCTCCCTATCTCTTATGCAATTCTCCTTCTTCTTCTTTTCCTCCTCCTTCCTCCTCCTCTCCTTCTTCGCCTTCTTCTTCTTCTTCTTCTTCTTCTTCTTCTTCTTCTTCTTCTTCTTCTTCTTCTTCTTCTTCTTCTTCTCCTTCTTCTCCTCCTCCTCCTCCTCCTCCTCCTCCTCCTCCTTCTTCTTCTTCTTTTTGTATCTAAACTTTAAACAGTGAGTAACAGGTATTTTGTCTTACCACTCCATCTTAGTCAATTTTACCAGTTCCCTAGTGTGAGCCATGGAAATTCACTTCTCATTTTTCTCCAATGTGTGTAGGTGAAGAGTGTTGAGATAAACCTCTTGCACTTATCTCCACACCTGTAATCCAATCCTGAATGTTTCTGGATAGAAGGCTTTAGAAGTGGGCTCTCCATGTAATTCCTAAATGCCTCTTTAGACCTCTTGAAAGAGATTGTCAAGTTGCTCTAGCTCTTGAAGGAAAGTGTTACTTGGCTCTCTTTGTTTTAGAGAGAGGCATCTGAACCTGAGGTTTGGAATTTAATAACATGAAGGTTTAGAAAGGAAAATAAAGTTAAAATCAAAGAAGAGAGATGAGGTCCAGTGAGATTGAGGTAGGTGAGGTCTCTGAAGATTCAGAGAGACTTAAATAGAAACCCAAATAATGGTACTTTGGAGAGACAGTGAAAGATAATTCCTAGGAAGTTGCACCACACAAGTCCCCTTTGCTATTGCTGTGGCTTCCAGGGGACCTTTATTAAGTTAAGAGTCCACACTTCTCTTCTAGGTTTTAAGAGTCAGTCATAATGTTCATCTTTACCTTATCTCTCTCCTCCACAGAGAGTTGCAGAGAGGTTAAACTATGCTGAGATTTCATGTTTATCTTTCTGCCTGTTTCCCCCCACAGAGCAGAGCTCGAAGTTGTTGAACTTTAAGAACATTTTTTTCTTCCATTTTCTTTGGATTTTTTTTTTTTTTTGCAACTAACACAAATTCAGAAGCAATGTGAATCTATACTAACATGCATTTTCTTTGCTACTAATGTATTGTGTAGTGGTGGTATTATTTAAAGAAAAAGTAATTCATCTCAATCAAATAAGCATGCATATGCAAATTTATTTGTTATCTATGTCCAAAAAGGATCTGTTTGATGAGAAAATTTCTAGATGATTCTGCTAGCAAAGAGAACTAAAATTCTCACCTTTGATTTTTCCTAGGAGATATTTTGATCCTTAAATCTAAATAGTAGTTAAGGTTTCATTTCCTTGGTGTTTGAAGATGAGTTGGATATTGCAGTCAATGTTCTGAAGCCTGGATTCTTCCATGATATTATGGTTCCATTCTGATTCAATTTTGTGGCTGTAACCATAGGCTGTAAACTTTGCTTTCTGTTCAACTATCATCTAGTGGGATATCTGACATCAAATATCTATTTCTTAAATAAGAAAACTGTCCATGGTTGAATGAAAGGAATAATGACTCATCCCAGAGAACGCTATGTTCAAAACTTTGAACCTACAAACATTTTGACCTTATTTAAAAAAAACAAAAAATGTATGAGAGAACACTAAGGCATGTCAGAAAGAATCCTTACAAATGACTGCTTCTTCAGGAGCTACAACTCAGGGAAGACAAGTATGGACTTCTTCATTAGGCTTCAGTCTAAGTAGCTTCCCTCCATGGGAAGCTGGTAGGTGCCCAGTTAGCAGGCTGATGAGTGATGTGTGAGAATCAATGGGAGCAAAGGGTGACCTCACAAGGAGGGACCATATTCTGCTGGATCCTCCATTGTTAGTCTTGTTGCTTTCTCTCTGGTCCACATGTGGGCTTCCAAATACTCTGTCTGTCTGTCTGTCTGTCTGTCTATCTATCTATCTATATAACTGATCCTGAGCACATTTCCATTGAGAGCTTCTCTCCCACAGATCATTTCCTTATCATGAAAGCAGTGAGAAAGAATTTCTAGGTATGACATTTTTATTCCTAGGTATGACATTTTTATTCCTAGGTATGACATTTTTTAGAGAGCCAGCCAGCATCATCTAGCTTTCTGCTAGTCACTTCCCCAGTGGAATTGCTGTCCCAATAGCACCAAATCATTGAGTTTTAAATGTCACTCATGTGTTCATTTTGAAAAAGAGGTATGAATTTTTTATGACTGCAGTTTTGCATTCGACTCTGGTTGTTTCAGGGATAGCTTCTGCCATGACTCTGGTCACTCAGAGTTAAGTTCCGACAGCTGTGTTCTAGACTGTAAAGACAAGTTTAACTACATGCTAGACAAAGTGGTAGACATAGAGATGTTTATGTGTTTTTCTATATCATAAGTGGTCTGGTTTTTATGAAAGGTATGGTAATTATTATTATTTAATAATTAATATTAAACCATTAAAATATTAAATAATAATAATTCCCATTATGGGAATTATTGTTATTTTATGTGAAAATTATGTGTCTCTACTCTTTTTCTCAATGTACACACACACACATACAATTTTGCAGTAGTTCTTAATCTTATCTTTTAAATTTTTTTATTATATTTATTGGCTAGAGACAGTCAGAAATCAAGAAGAAGGGGAGATAGAGAGGGATAGAGAGACAGAGAGACAACTGCAGCCCTGCTTCACCACTCAGGAAGCTTTCCTCCTGCAGGTGGGAGCCAGGGGGGCCTTTAGCATTCTAACATATGCTGTGCCTCTACCAGGTGAGTCAGCACCGAACCACCCCTCCCACGTCTTATCTCAAATGTCATCCTCTGAAGTTGCCACTAAAGGAAATAATAGCATTATCATTTTATTAACAGTGACATATACCATTTGTGCCAGTGCTTAAAACCCGAAGACCCATGAAGGGAAGTTCAGCGTCCTCTCTCCCATGTGGGCAATGGGCAGAGCATGAAACAAGTAAAAGAAACACCAGGATGCAGAACTTTCATCCCATCGAAGACCATGTCACCACTTCCCCTCTATTCACTCGGAAAATTAGAAACAGAAAGCACATTTCAAACTCTTTGCATAAAAGGAGAGAGAACCCATGACAAATTCAGTGACTTTGCATTTGTCTCTGACTTGACGTCCACCTACACAGCAAAAGACTTTCTGTGACTTACTTGAGGGAAAAAATAGCATTGACCTCTCCTTTGAGTCACTTACTTAATAGAAACTGCCTCTGGAGCACAGTCAAGGTGGTGAAGCCACAAGTTAGTTAAGGTTGACACTGTTGCTGGGGGGTTGGCGAGAGTAAAAAGAGAATTATAAAGTTATAACTTGGGCACCTGGGAAGGTTCCATCTCTCTCTCTCTCTCTCTCTCTCTCATTAATGTATGTGTGTGTGTGTGTGTGTGTGTGTGTGTGCGTGTTTCTGTGTGACATAACATTAAATTAGGAAATTACTTTAAATAGACCTAAAAGAAGTTTTTTTTTAATGTCTTAGCTTTTCACACCTCTCTGATCTTTTGTACTGATGCTCTTTGCCATCCACTCCCTGAATTTTTTGCACCAGAAACAAATATTTAAATACACACACACACACTCACACCCCAAAGATGAAAGCCCAAATCTTAGCTGGCATATACTGAAAAAAGAAAAAAAAAAATCTCCTTCAAAATGGAAAACAGAAGATCCCACTCAGTAAATAGAAGCATGCCATTTTAGGGTTACTAACTATAAGGTGATATAAAACACATCAGAAATCTTTTAGGCGTCTTCATAGAAGATCTTTGGGACCCACATAAGCACAAGACATCATAAGAGACTGAACTAGTGTGTCCAAGATGTGAGCTTATGGTAGTGAAAAACAATGACCCTTTTCTTCTTCTTTCTTTATTTATTTATAAGAAACATGGGAGGAGAGAGAACACCAGATGCCACTCTGGTCCATGTGCTGATAGGGATTGAACTCAGAACCTCATGCTTGAGAGGCCAGTGCTTTATCCACGGAGCCACTTCCTGGACCACAAGCAAATTACCTTTTAAAAGTATCCTTCCCTGCTCACTGCAGGAGATGTGATTGTGGCTTGGAACAGGCATGGACCTACAGAGAGGAAGTTCTCCTTGTGTACTGGGAGCTTGGGAAATGTCCTCTTTGTGGTCGGGGATGGGAGGTATGTATGTGTGGGAGACCCTTTCATGTGCACAGGGTGTGCCATGCTTTGCAAAGAACAGTGTGTGGCTCTCAGAGCGGCAGCGGGTGGGGATTGTCTAGGAGGACATTGTCTATCAAGCTGCTCCTTATGTAGCCCCTGTCTTGCGGCAATCGTGGCTACACTGAGGCACCGTGCCTCGGTTCCATCTCTGACATGTGACAAGATGCCGGGAATGAGAATAGGCTTAAAGAAATGCTCGAATTCATCTATGAAGCATCCTAATAGGTCACTAAAAGATCTATATACTTGGAGGAGCCATAGAAAGAGATAGAGAGAGAAAGAGAGAGTGAGCAAGAGAGAGAGAGAGGGAATAAGATAGAGATAGAGAGAGAGAGAGAGAGAGAGAGAGAAATGAGAATAAACAGAACCCATGATAATTCAGGTCTGATAACACCCACCAAGTCCACCTAAATAAGTGGAGATCTACAATTGACCATGTGTAATGAAGAACCCCAGAGAGTTCCCAGACCAAAATTCCTATTTCTCTGTAATCAATTTAACATTTTATTCATTTATACTAATGAGAAATATATATATATAGATAGAGAGGGAGAGAGAGAGCATTACTTAGCTCTGGCCTTTGGCGCTAGGTTGGGACCAGTCAACCTTGTGCAGATGTTACAGATTAGGCTACAGCAACACCCACTACAGTCTCAATGACTAGGATCAGCGAGGGAGTTCACTGGGCAGGGCATATGTCTTGTCATGCAGTTGAGTCCGATTTCTTCCCCAGCACCACATGGCAAGTGCTATGCTATAGAGAAAACCTCTGTGCCATTGTTGCCTCCCCCTGCCTCAAACAAACACACCATGAAAAAGTCATCTAGAGCAGCAGAACTGCACACCTGACACAACTCAGCTCTGCTAAGCACAGACATCAGTGAACTCTCAATGGCTGGAACAAATGCAATCAATTCTTTTTTCTTTCTATTTTTTTTTCTTGGACACTTATCTCATCTAATCTCCCTTCATTTTCTGTACATTGCGGGCACCAGATTTCGAGTTTCGGGGGAGAAAGAAGAGACCAGGAACTCTTGGTGGAGCAGGAAAGCAATGCTTTCTTCATACAGATGCCCCAGGGTTGGGTGTGGGCACAGCAATTTAGGCCACGTGGAGCTAGCAAAATGGCCGCCTCCCGCTATGTTCACCAGCCATTCTCCAGGTCTTCTCTGGGTCAGGACATGGAAGAGAAAGAGAGCGAAACCAGAACAGCAGCGGGATTTATAGGGTAAAGATGGAAGTGGCAAGTCAGGAATGGGATTGTCTAGGAAAGGGGGTGGAGAGATGCAAAAGGCATGCTGGGAAGGTGGAAACTTCCTTAGCAACTGTTGCCATGGTTTTAACTGAATTAGCAGTACCCTGAGGGGACAACGTGGTGGGGATATTTCAGGCAAAACAATGATTATGTAAGCAGAGCAGGGGGACTGGCTTTAAGGCCCAACAATTTGCTGTACATCTGAAGGGCCACCTTCAGAGACCTTATCGTGGATTTTAAAACTTTATCTATTTTATTTGGCAGAACAGAACAGTGAGAAACTGAGAGGGAGGGGGAGGTAAAGGGGAGAGAGAGACACACACCTGAAGCCCTACTTCACCACTTGTGAAGCTTCCCCCCTGCAGGTGGAGATCAGGGGCTTGAACCTGGGTCCCTGTGCATAGCAATACATGCACTTAACCAGGTCTGCCACCACCTGGCCTCCCCAGTGTAGTCGATTCTTTGGCTCCCTGCACTGTGGTGGCAAGATGCTCCACTTCTAGGGTTAGTCATCTCACCCAAGGGAAAAGTTCTCTGGAGTGTGTTGCCTTGATCACTCAATGTTTGGTCCAGAAGCTACACCCATCACAGCGCCTCTAGTTCATTGGCCAAAACTTATCACATGACCTAGCAGGAAGTCAACAGTTTCATTTCTGCCATGGATCTGGGAGCATGGTTACTGCCTCTCCTATTACAATTTCATACCCTCTTTACTGAAAGGATTTTCAAGTTCGCTGGTAGATACCTTTATTTACTTTTGCCTGGACCTCAAACCTATTCCTAGACCATTATGGGATCAGTGAGCAGCATTCTCCGGGGCTCAGGAGTTATGGCAAACAGTAAGTCTGCCTCTCCACAGGTGAGTCTCTGGTTTCTGTCATCAGCACCATATATATGGACAGCAGCAGGAGACCTTCATGCTGTGAGGTCTATCCCCTCCCTCTCTCATCCTCTTTCTAAAACAGAGACTGAAAACAAACAAACAAACAAAAAAGAGACTTGGTTTCAGTGAGTCTGAGACCCTGAGTTCATTTCCTGCTTCTATATAAAAGAAAAGTAAAATAAAAAGGAGAAATTCAACCAGCATACGCAGAAAACCCAGAGGGAGGGAGGGAAGGAAGGGGAGGGCATCAGAGCAACACCCTGGCACGTCTGAAGCTATGGGTCGAATTCGGAATCTTACGCTTTAGAATTCAAGGCTTTTGGGGACCCGGTGGTGGCATACCTGGTTGAGCACACGTTACAATGAGAAAAGACCGGGGTTCAAGTCCCTGTCCCTCACTTGCAGGGAGAGAGCTTCACAGGTGCTGAAGTAGTGTCGCAGGTGTCTCTCTGTCTCTCTCCCTCCCTCTCTCTCCACTCCTCTCAGTTCCTGGCTTTCTCTATCAAATAAGTAAAGGTGATTTTTAAAAACTAGTAATTTAAAAAGAAAATAATTCAAGGCTTCATTCACTGTAGCACCTTCCTGAAAATAAACCCAAACTTTTTTTCTCTCTCTTTTTTTAATATATTAATTTATTTGTTTACAGGATAGTGACAGAGAGAAACTGAGAAGGGAGGTGAGATAGAGAGGGGGAGAGAGAGAGGGAGCCCTGCCTCTTCACTCAAACCATTCCTCCTGCTGGTGGGGACCAGGGGCTTGAACCTGCGTTCTTGCGCATTGTTATATGAGCACTTAACCAGGTGCACCGCCACCTGGCCCCTCCCAAACTTCTTACAAGATAAAGGCTGAGAAGGTTCTGAGAAGGTTCAAAAGTCAAACCTCTTTTTTTTTGTTTGTTTTTTGGCCTCTAGTGTTATTGCTGGGGCTCGGTGTCTGTGCTATGAATCCACTGCTCCTGGAGGCCATTTTTTTCCATTTTGTTGCCATTGTTATTATTGTTGGAAAGGACAGAGAGAAATCAAGAGAGGAAGGGAAGACAGAGAGACCTAGACACCTGCAGACTTGCTTAACCGCTTGTGAAGCACCCTCCCCCCCGCAGGTGGTGATCTGGGGGACTCTAACCAGGATCCAGGTTCTTGCACTTAGTACTACACGTGCTTAACCCAGTGTGCTACTGCCTGGCCCCTGCCAAACCTACTATTATATTTTCACTCCTTATACATTATATTTTATTTTACTTTATTATTTGATAGGACAGAAGTGAATTGAAAGGGAAGGGGAGATAGAGAAGGAGAGAGATGGAGACACCTGCAGATGTGCTTCACTCATGAAGCTTTCCCCCTGCAAGTGGGGGCTAGGGGCTTGAACCTAGGTCCTTGCACATTGTAATGTGTATGCTCAATCAGGCATCATATCCAGTCCCAGTATTTGAAGTGTGGTTGTGTATTTTCTACTGGGTTATCTTAAATAAAAGGTAGGCTTCTATTTACCTTTTTTTTTTTTTGCATTTTCTGAATACAGAACCAAATTGACAAATTCATCAAAACATATCAGATGCAGTAAGAAGTAGCGCAGCAGGTTAAGTGCATGTGGCATAAAGTGCAAGGACCGACATAAGGATCCCAGTTCGAGCCCCCAGCTCCCCACCTGCAGGGGAGTCACTTCACAGGCGGTGAAGTAGGTCTGCAGGTGTCTGTCTTTCTCTCCCCCTCTCTGTCTTCCCTTCCTCTCTCCACTTCTCTCTGTCCTATCCAACAATGACATCATTAGCAACAACAATAATAACTACAATAACAACAACAACAACAACAAAAATAATGGCAACAAAAGGGGAATATATATGTCATACTGAGGGCCAAGAAGTGCAAACAATTTGCAAGGACCCAGGTTCAAGGCCCGGGTCCCCACCCTCAGTGGGGGAAGCTTTATAAGAAAGTGAAGCAGTGCTGCAGGTCAGTCTCTCTCTCTCTCTCTCCCTCTCCTTCTATATCACCCCCTCCCTGCTCAATTTCTCTCAGTTTATCAAGTAAATAAAACAAATTAATATAAAAACTAAGTTGTATTGCAGAGAAAAAAGACTCATCTTTGGATTTTTCTCTCTTTTTTTTTCATCATATTTTATGTATTTGTAGAGACAGAGCGAAATCAAGAATTAAGGGGAAGATAGGAAGAGAGAGACAGAGAGACACTTGCAGTCCTGCTTCAAAGCTTATGAATCCCTCAGCCCAACCCCCAGACACACACACACACACACACACACACACACACACACACACACACACACGTGAGGGCCAAGGGGCTTGAGCCAAAATTCTTGCACACTGTAACATGTGTGATCCATCATGGACACTCACACTTGACCCCTTATCTCTGTGCTTTCTCATAGCCACCAATGTAACTCTCTCTCTCTTTCACTCAATCCTATCATTTTATTTTTTAGTAAAAGTGATTTGTTATGAACCAAAATAATCATACTTCAGGGAGTCGGGTGGTAGCGCAGCGGGTTAAGTGCAGGTGGCGCAAAGCGCAAGGACTGGAGTAAGGATCCCCGTCTGAGCCCCCAGCTCCCTACCTGCAGGGGAGTCGCTTCACAAGTGGTGAAGCAGGTCTGCAGGTGTCTGTCTTTCTCTCCCCCTCTCTGTCTTCCCCTCCTCTCTCCATTTCTCTCTGTCCTATCCAACAAAGACAACCTCAATAACTACAACAACAGTGAAAAAAAAAGGGAAAAATAAATAAATGTTTAGAAAGTCATACTTCATACCATGCCGCCTTGACCTTCTATTATCAACTCTAGGACAGAGCTCCGATCTCATTTCTTAAAGCTGGCCAGTTATTCCCAAAGCCTGTTGGACATATTGGCAAGAGGTTCTGGTGCTTCTTTATTGATTCAAAGCTGGGCTGCTTTATTAATTTTTATTTTTCATTAGTATTTATTTTGATAGAGACAGAGAGTTTAGGGGGGGATGGTGGTGGCGCATAGGATTATGCATACATCATAGGAAGCTCAAGGACCCCCGGCAAGGATTCGGGGTTTAGCTCCTGCTCCCCACCTGCAGGGGGTTCTAATTTACAAGCAGTGAAGCAGGTGTTCAGGTGTTTTTCTTTCTCTCTTCCTCTCTTTCTCCCCCCTCTCAATTTATCACTGTCTTATTCAATAAAAAAGTGGTAAAAGTGGCCACCAGGAGTAGTGGATTCATAGTACTGGCACCCAGCCCCAGTGATAACCCTGGAGGCAAAAAAAAAAAAAAAGAGAGAGAGAAATTCAGAGGGGATTGAGATAGGGAGAGAAAACTGATAGAGCAAGAGAGCAAGAAAGAGAGAGAGAGAGGCAGGCCAGCACTATGGTTTCATCACTTGTAAAGCTTCTTCCTTGCAGTAGGGACCAGGGGCTTGAACCTGTGTCCTTGTGTATTGTAGCATGTGTGCTCTACCAGGTGTGCTACTACCCAGCCCCTGCAGCCCCTGCAACGTTGCTTTTAAGCAGACTCAGGGCAGTCCGCACTCCCAGGAGAAAATTTTCAATGCTCGGTGTCCTTAAAGGAAAAACCTTTAAAATAACACAAGATGTGAAGAAGGCGTTTGGCAGCAGGTGGTGGGCAGAGTGCGGTGGCTCAGAGACTGGGGAAGCCCCTCTGGTGACATTCTGGGAGCTGAGGAGGGTGCGGTGGTGGCATGGGCCTGGCAGCTGAGGCCACTGATCCCCTCCCTGAGGCCACTAGGGGTGGCTCGGGTGTATGAAGCTCACCATGGCAACGAAGAGACATACAGCCGCAGCTGTGACGTCACCGCACAAAGACAGTCATCAAATGTGACCAGTGTGGTGTCACCACACCTCCCCCTCTTTTGTCTTCTTTCCCTCCTCAGATAATTTTGTATCCTTGTGCGAATCGCCTCATTAGGGAAAAAGATTGCAAATTGGGGTCACGGTATTTCAACTTGAGGGGGCACAGGGGCCAGGCCAGGCGGGGGGGGGGCCCACGGAGGTTCCACTTCAGAACCCTAGACCACCCCTGAGTGACACCCATTCAAGCCTCATTTTAGAAAGGCCGTATTAATGGTTGTTCTTAGAAGAAGGAGACATAGCCTCAGAAAGAAATGTGTCATTCTCTGAGTAGGAGTGGGCAGGCAAAAAAAAAAAAAAAAAAAAAAAAAAGGAAAAGAAAAAAGAAGAGAGAGATGGAGGAGAGAAAAAAGAAAGGGGGAGATCAAAAGAGCTTTCTCTCTCTCTCTCTCTGCCTCTCTCTCTCTTCCTTTTGCTTTTCATGTCTCCAAACCTCAAAGTAGGTGGAGGAACAATCAGGCTCAGGGGTCTTGCATGCATTCTGGTAATTAGACTCAGCTGATGGGCTGAAAGGGCTTGAATGGCAGGGTTCAAGGCCCTTCTCCCCAGCTACAGACAACAGGCTTTTCCAAAGCAGCCGAGCAGCAGACAGCATCGAAATAATTTCAAATGGAGACAACAGAGAGAGGGAGAGAGAGAGAGAGAGAGAGAGAGAGAGAGAGAGAGAGAGGATTCATTACAGGAACATAAAACATCTCTATCAACACGCTGATAAAGACTCTCATCTTAGCCATTCATTTGCCCTGTTTTTTTGAGAGAGTTTTAATATGCCAAGATGCAATAGCGTTTTCTTTTATTTCTCAAGTTAGTGAATTAAAAACTTTCTACAGAGGTGAGAATCATCCAGTTCCAAAGGGCTGAATATTTTGTTTGTTTGTTTATTGTATTTGGATGCAAAACCCAAAGAGGACAACAACAAAATCTATAGCTTTGTGTTTAAATCCTCCAGCCTCCACTCTGTAAGGCTCTAGTTCTCACCCGGCATCCACAGAGAAAAGTTCCTCTCTGGTTTGATCTCTCTTGCCCACTTTTTTGTAATTTAGTTTCCCCCATCTATGGAACTCTGGAAAGGGAAATAAAACAGACCGTAAACTTAGCCATGTTAGAAACTTACACAGAGGCGAGAGTCCATATACTACAGTGTGCATATGCCTGTGTGTGTTGGTTTTTTTCCTTATTATTATCTTTTATTTATTGTATAGAGACAGCCAGAAATCAAGAGAGTAGGGGGAGACAGAGAGGAAGAGAGACAGAGAGATACCTGCAGTACTGCTTCACCACTCACAAAGCTATCCCCCTGAAGGTGGGGACCAGGGGCTCAAACCCGGGTCCTTGAGCACTGTAACAAGGGTGCTCAACCAGGTGCGCCACCACTTGTCCCCCAGCTTGTACTCTTTCACCCATATGTTCAGTATTGATAATTCTAGGCCAGGCCTGGTCTCCCTGTTATTCCAATAGTTATGGTACTTTCACTTTACTCATTCATTTGTGTATTATTTTCTTCTTTCAACTGTCTGTCCCTTCCTCCTTCCTCTCACCTAGGACACACATATGACCAGGAAAATGCCCATGGGCAGACAAACAGATGAAAAAGATTTGCTACTTGCATTTCATGACTATATGCATGGAAGCGTTCATGGGATATTATTCAACCTTATATCATGGGATATTATTCAGCCTTATATCATGGGATAGTATTCAGCCTTAAAAGGGAAAGAAATACTGACTCACACACTACATTATGGATGGACCCTAGGGACATTTTGGGAGTGAGCCAAGTCAGATACATAAGGGCAAATACTGTGGTGTAGGAAAATTGTGAGGATGTGGTTGAGCTTGGCAGGGCTTGACCAGAGGGGCAGGTCCATCCTGTCAGTCTCTGTCTCTTTACGGAGAGGTCGAGCAAGGAGGGACACGACCCCCCAAGATTTTCCTGATTTTCTCAGATTCCCTGCCTCACAAAGCACCCTGCATTCCTGATACTATGGTCTGCTCCCTTATTATCTACATAATCACTGTTTTGCCTGTAAGGTCTCCTCCCTAATTATTAATCCTACCAGTTAAACCCCTAGCAACAGTTGCTAAGGAAGTCCCTACCTTTCCCAGCCCTCTTTTACCTTTCCCCGCGCCCCTTTCCTAACCATGTACGGTATTGTCAAGCCACTTCCGTTTCCAACTTGGGGCTTTGGTTTCCAGCCTGCAGGAGTGTGAGGGTGCTGACCTGGAGGCTGACACCAGCCTTTGCAGTTTGTGCCATGTGGCTTAATCAGGTGTGCTACCACCTGACTCTGGGGCGTTAGGATGAATAAAGATTTGACCCGCCTGGCTGCCATGAGCTTGGTTCCAGGGCCATCTCTCTCTAGTGTCACTAGCCCGACACTGTGGGATCCACTTCTATGAGGTCCTAGAATTGCCAAATTCAGAGAGAGAGAGAGAGAACTGCTGTGTTTGTGCATGTGTGTGTCATGGTGAGTCTGGGATGCTGGACCAGGTAAATTAATGTGTCATGGGGTCAGAATTTGAATTTTGCAAGACAGAAAGTATTTCAAAGATGTTTGGTTGATGGTGGTGCACAGACTGAGTGTATTTAATGCTCAGGAACTCAAACTTAAAGCAGCCTAAGTGATACACTGAGTAATTTATATATACATATAATGTTCTGCAAAATGGTTCTATGTTACCTGCTGCACTAATTTAAGAGACAGTAGGAGTCAATATGAAAGTCACATTTCTAATTCAGAAAGAACAATAAAAGGAAAAGAAAACAAACAAGGTTTTTTTTTTTTTTTTTTCCCCTCTTTAGTCCAGAGATTCCAGACTTTTCCTGGAACTACAAGCTGTGTCTGAATTGAGCAAAATGACATTAGCTGCCTGAGTTAAGCAGAATTTACATTTCCAAGGCCAATATTAAGCACAGTTCTAAATATATTTAGATAATACAAGGTTAAGGTTTGTGGAGCCCCTAACCTTGAACAAAGAAGCAGTCCAATGCCTTCAAACTGATTCTCCTACTTGCTCTGAGTATCCCTTGACCCAGCTTCACTTTATCACAACCTAAGCTGTGATAAAACTTTTTTTCTCCTTCAAAGAAAACAAAATGAAGTCTCCACATTGCTGTTTAGGCAGACAGGATCTTCTCTCAGAGAAGCACACGGGGGTTGCTTGTTATTTCCAAAAAGGAAATTTGAGTTCCCTTCTCCCCCTCTCTGTGCTAATTTCTTCTAGGTGCTGTGTTGATCTTTGCAGAGTCTTTGTCTTGCTTGGTGCCAATTAGATGTGGTTGCCTTGGGGCAACCTCTTCCTTTCCCCCTCTTGTTGGGGTGTCCTTGCCCTGAGCTCAGGGCTGGGAGATACAGACTCACCTCCTCCCTGTGTGACACACACGCTCCTCTCTACCATCTGAAATATTAATGCCCAGTGTCAGGTAGCGTGCTACCCAAGGAAACACAGGTCTGTAGATTTGAATTTGCTTTCCCCCTCCATTCTGTTGAACCAGGGCATGTAGCTGTTGGTGTTTTGCTTGAATGTACTTATTTCCAAATTGACCAGGTAGATGAAAATCTTTCACTCGAAAACAGACCATGTGGAGAATGTCCACCTGGACATTCAAGTTGACACGTTCTAGAAAATTTATCTCAACACTGTGTATATATATATATAGATAGATAGATAGATTGCTGACTCAACAATTATTGATTTTATTAGGAGTATTGATAAGTGAAATATAAGCAATATATATGTAATCAAAAGGAAAACATTACATACAAAAAAAGAAGAAGAAGCAGTGTTGGTCTGATTACAGGAAGGGGGGGCAGTGGAGGTTTAAATTTTCAGTTTGCTTCCACTTGGTTTGTTCTACAGTGATTCCATAGAGTTTTTTTTTTTTTTTGTCCTTCATGTAGACTGATACACAGTGTTAATTTTGAAGAGATCAAAAGAAGTGGTGTTCAAGTTGCAGACATTACTAGTAATGCTATCCTGACTTCGCCAGGCAGGCGACCTCACCCATGTGTCCTGGAACCTCATCTCCCCAGAGCCCTATC